>NW_027612062.1:0-105197 GCF_964261635.1 Lissotriton helveticus
CTCAAAGGTGGACACCTTCGAGCATTGATTTATACGCGGCCGTCCAGCCGCGGAGTATGCACCACCCCGGCACCCTGGGGGTCAAAAAAGTGAAGCAGCAGTCGTACTTGGAATCGAGGACGGGCCCACTTGTGGAGACCATACAGGACTTGATTGAGTGCTTCCCGGACCACACTTCCCAGAATGCACAGTCTCATTTGAGCCTCCTATCGGTGGGTGTGTTATATATAAAATGGGGAAGTGGGTCGGCGGTTGCGCACACCGCTTCCGTTAAAGCCCCTGAAGAGAAGCAAATGGAGCTTCGAAACGCGTCGGGCAGATCCCGTACGGAGCGGCGTCTACGAGTGGATCCCCGTCCTCACCTATACATAAACCAAGCTGCTGTTCGCGTGCTACTCAAAGGTGGACACCTTCGAGCATTGATTTATACGCGGCCGTCCAGCCGCGGAGTATGCACCACCCCGGCACCCTGGGGGTCACTAAAGTGAAGCAGCAGTCGTACTTGGAATCGAGGACGGGCCCACTTGTGGAGTCCATACAGGACTTGATTGTGTGCTTCCCGGACCACACTTCCCAGAATGCACAGTCTCATTTGAGCCTCCCATTGGTGGGTGTGTTATATATAAAATGGGGAAGTGGGTCGGCGGTTGCGCACACAGCTTCCGTTAAAGCCCCTGAAGAGAAGCAAATGGAGCTTCGAAACACGTCGGGCAGATCCCGTACGGAGCGGCGTCTATGAGTGGATCCCCGTCCTCACCTATACATAAACCAAGCTGCTGTTCGCGTGCTACTCAAAGGTGGACACCTTCGAGCATTGATTTATACGCGGCCGTCCAGCCGCGGAGTATGCACCACCCCGGCACCCTGGGGGTCACTAAAGTGAAGCAGCAGTCGTACTTGGAATCGAGGACAGGCCCACTTGTGGAGTCCATACAGGACTTGATTGTGTGCTTCCCGGACCACACTTCCCAGAATGTACAGTCTCATTTGAGCCTCCCATCGGTGGGTGTGTTATATATAAAATGGGGAAGTGGGTCGGCGGTTGCGCACACCGCTTCCGTTAAAGCCCCTGAAGAGAAGCAAATGGAGCTTCGAAACGCGTCGGGCAGATCCCGTACGGAGCGGCGTCTACGAGTGGATCCCCGTCCTCACCTATACATAAACCAAGCTGCTGTTCGCGTGCTACTCAAAGGTGGACACCTTCGAGCATTGATTTATACGCGGCCGTCCAGCCGCGGAGTATGCACCACCCCGGCACCCTGGGGGTCACTAAAGTGAAGCAGCAGTCGTACTTGGAATCGAGGACGGGCCCACTTGTGGAGTCCATACAGGACTTGATTGTGTGCTTCCCGGACCACACTTCCCAGAATGCACAGTCTCATTTGAGCCTCCCATCGGTGGGTGTGTTATATATAAAATGGGGAAGTGGGTCGGCGGTTGCGCACACCGCTTCCGTTAAAGCCCCTGAAGAGAAGCAAATGGAGCTTCAAAACGCGTCGGGCAGATCCCGTATGGAGCGGCGTCTACGAGTGGATCCCCGTCCTCACCTATACATAAACCAAGCTGCTGTTCGCGTGCCACTCAAAGGTGGACACCTTCGAGCATTGATTTATACGCGGCCGTCCAGCCGCGGAGTATGCACCACCCCGGCACCCTGGGGGTCACTAAAGTGAAGCAGCAGTCGTACTTGGAATCGAGAACGGGCCCACTTGTGGAGACCATACAGGACTTGATTGTGTGCTTCCCGGACCACACTTCCCAGAATGCACAGTCTCATTTGAGCCTCCCATCGGTGGGTGTGTTATATATAAAATGGGGAAGTGGGTCGGCGGTTGCGCACACCGCTTCCGTTAAAGCCCCTGAAGAGAAGCAAATGGAGCTTCGAAACGCGTTGGGCAGATCCCGTACGGAGCGGCGTCTACGAGTGGATCCCCGTCCTCACCTATACATAAACCAAGCTGCTGTTCGCGTGCTACTCAAAGGTGGACACCTTCGAGCATTGATTTATACGCGGCCGTCCAGCCGCGGAGTATGCACCACCCCGGCACCCTGGGGGTCACTAAAGTGAAGCAGCAGTCGTACTTGGAATCGAGGACAGGCCCACTTGTGGAGTCCATACAGGACTTGATTGTGTGCTTCCCGGGCCACACTTCCCAGAATGCACAGTCTCATTTGAGCCTCCCATCGGTGGGTGTGTTATATATAAAATGGGGAAGTGGGTCGGCGGTTGCGCACACCGCTTCCGTTAAAGCCCCTGAAGAGAAGCAAATGGAGCTTCGAAACGCGTCGGGCAGATCCCGTACGGAGCGGTGTCTACGAGTGGATCCCCGTCCTCACCTATACATAAACCAAGCTGCTGTTCGCGTGCTACTCAAAGGTGGACACCTTCGAGCATTGATTTATACGCGGCCGTCCAGCCGCGGAGTATGCACCACCCCGGCACCCTGGGGGTCACTAAAGTGAAGCAGCAGTCGTACTTGGAATCGAGGACGGGCCCACTTGTGGAGTCCATACAGGACTTGATTGTGTGCTTCCCGGACCACACTTCCCAGAATGCACAGTCTCATTTGAGCCTCCCATCGGTGGGTGTGTTATATATAAAATGGGGAAGTGGGTCGGCGTTTGCGCACACCGCTTCCGTTAAAGCCCCTGAAGAGAAGCAAATGGAGCTTCGAAACGCGTCGGGCAGATCCCGTACGGTGCGGCGTCTACGAGTGGATCCCCGTCCTCACCTATACATAAACCAAGCTGCTGTTCGCGTGCTACTCAAAGGTGGACACCTTCGAGCATTGATTTATACGCGGCCGTCCAGCCGCGGAGTATGCACCACCCCGGCACCCTGGGGGTCACTAAAGTGAAGCAGCAGTCGTACTTGGAATCGAGGACGGGCCCACTTGTGGAGTCCATACAGGACTTGATTGTGTGCTTCCCGGACCACACTTCCCAGAATGCACAGTCTCATTTGAGCCTCCCATAGGTGGGTGTGTTATATATAAAATGGGGAAGTGGGTCGGCGGTTGCGCACACCGCTTCCGTTAAAGCCCCTGAAGAGAAGCAAATGGAGCTTCGAAAGGCGTCGGGCAGATCCCGTACGGAGCGGCGTCTACGAGTGGATCCCCGTCCTCACCTATACATAAACCAAGCTGCTGTTCGCGTGCTACTCAAAGGTGGACACCTTCGAGCATTGATTTATACGCGGCCGTCTAGCCGCGGAGTATGCACCACCCCGGCACCCTGGGGGTCACTAAAGTGAAGCAGCAGTCGTACTTGGAATCGAGGACGGGCCCACTTGTGGAGTCCATACAGGACTTGATTGTGTGCTTCCCGGACCACACTTCCCAGAATGCACAGTCTCATTTGAGCCTCCCATAGGTGGGTGTGTTATATATAAAATGGGGAAGTGGGTCGGCGGTTGCGCACACCGCTTCCGTTAAAGCCCCTGAAGAGAAGCAAATGGAGCTTCGAAAGGCGTCGGGCAGATCCCGTACGGAGCGGCGTCTACGAGTGGATCCCCGTCCTCACCTATACATAAACCAAGCTGCTCTTCGCGTGCTACTCAAAGGTGGACACCTTCGAGCATTGAGATATATATATATATATATATATATATATATATATATATATATATATATATATATATATATATTAATCACAGTTCAGGTAGCACCCATTCGAGAAGCCACAGGAAGCAAAATTAGTTCAAAGTTTTTAATGTTAATCGGTAACTTGCCAGCATACACGGCACCAATTCAGGCATCCTCTTTATCAGCCAGACGCGTTTCAGGATTGACTCCTTTCTTCAGTGGCTTGGCAACAGGATGGGAAAAACGCGCTGCTCACGCAGAATTTAAAGTTCAAACCTCCCGCCCTGGATGGGCGTGGCCGTAAACACAGCCTCATGGTTGATGTAGTCAAGTATTACCCCAGTGGGTGCGTTTTCAATCCTTTGTGTTCATGCAAATAAATACCCATGTGGGTTGGTGCGTGATTCGGCACCGTCTCTGCCACAGTTTGTAGTTACTGACATCGAACATCATGCGGGCTAGAGCCCTGAACTCCAACCTCACACACCTTCCTCCCGTTCTGTCAGGCTCTAAGCATGATGTTCGATGTCAGTAACTACAAACTGTGGCAGAGACGGTGCCGAATCACGCACCAACCCACATGGGTATTTATTTGCATGAACACAAAGGATTGAAAACGCACCCACTGGGGTAATACTTGACTACATCAACCATGAGGCTGTGTTTACGGCCACGCCCATCCAGGGCGGGAGGTTTGAACTTTAAATTCTGCGTGAGCAGCGCGTTTTTCCCATCCTGTTGCCAAGCCACTGAAGAAAGGAGTCAATCCTGAAACGCGTCTGGCTGATAAAGAGGATGCCTGAATTGGTGCCGTGTATGCTGGCAAGTTACCGATTAACATTAAAAACTTTGAACTAATTTTGCTTCCTGTGGCTTCTCGAATGGGTGCTACCTGAACTGTGATTAATTTACACGGCTTTGCACAGCCGGAAAGAGAAGCTCACTGCCACGGCGGGTCCGGTTTGGCTCTTGCTTAGAGCCTGACAGAACGGGAGGAAGGTGTGTGAGGTTGGAGTTCAGGGCTCTAGCCCGCATGATGTTCGATGTCAGTAACTACAAACTGTGGCAGAGACGGTGCCGAATCACGCACCAACCCACATGGGTATTTATTTGCATGAACACAAAGGATTGAAAACGCACCCACTGGGGTAATACTTGACTACATCAACCATGAGGCTGTGTTTACGGCCACGCCCATCCAGGGCGGGAGGTTTGAACTTTAAATTCTGCGTGAGCAGCGCGTTTTTCCCATCCTGTTGCCAAGCCACTGAAGAAAGGAGTCAATCCTGAAACGCGTCTGGCTGATAAAGAGGATGCCTGAATTGGTGCCGTGTATGCTGGCAAGTTACCGATTAACATTAAAAACTTTGAACTAATTTTGCTTCCTGTGGCTTCTCGAATGGGTGCTACCTGAACTGTGATTAATTTACACGGCTTTGCACAGCCGGAAAGAGAAGCTCACTGCCACGGCGGGTCCGGTTTGGCTCTTGCTTAGAGCCTGACAGAACGGGAGGAAGGTGTGTGAGGTTGGAGTTCAGGGCTCTAGCCCGCATGATGTTCGATGTCAGTAACTACAAACTGTGGCAGAGACGGTGCCGAATCACGCACCAACCCACATGGGTATTTATTTGCATGAACACAAAGGATTGAAAACGCACCCACTGGGGTAATACTTGACTACATCAACCATGCGGCTGTGTTTACGGCCACGCCCATCCAGGGCGGGAGGTTTGAACTTTAAATTCTGCGTGAGCAGCGCGTTTTTCCCATCCTGTTGCCAAGCCACTGAAGAAAGGAGTCAATCCTGAAACGCGTCTGGCTGATAAAGAGGATGCCTGAATTGGTGCCGTGTATGCTGGCAAGTTACCGATTAACATTAAAAACTTTGAACTAATTTTGCTTCCTGTGGCTTCTCGAATGGGTGCTACCTGAACTGTGATTAATTTACACGGCTTTGCACAGCCGGAAAGAGAAGCTCACTGCCACGGCGGGTCCGGTTTGGCTCTTGCTTAGAGCCTGACAGAACGGGAGGAAGGTGTGTGAGGTTGGAGTTCAGGGCTCTAGCCCGCATGATGTTCGATGTCAGTAACTACAAACTGTGGCAGAGACGGTGCCGAATCACGCACCAACCCACATGGGTATTTATTTGCATGAACACAAAGGATTGAAAACGCACCCACTGGGGTAATACTTGACTACATCAACCATGAGGCTGTGTTTACGGCCACGCCCATCCAGGGCGGGAGGTTTGAACTTTAAATTCTGCGTGAGCAGCGCGTTTTTCCCATCCTGTTGCCAAGCCACTGAAGAAAGGAGTCAATCCTGAAACGCGTCTGGCTGATAAAGAGGATGCCTGAATTGGTGCCGTGTATGCTGGCAAGTTACCGATTAACATTAAAAACTTTGAACTAATTTTGCTTCCTGTGGCTTCTCGAATGGGTGCTACCTGAACTGTGATTAATTTACACGGCTTTGCACAGCCGGAAAGAGAAGCTCACTGCCACGGCGGGTCCGGTTTGGCTCTTGCTTAGAGCCTGACAGAACGGGAGGAAGGTGTGTGAGGTTGGAGTTCAGGGCTCTAGCCCGCATGATGTTCGATGTCAGTAACTACAAACTGTGGCAGAGACGGTGCCGAATCACGCACCAACCCACATGGGTATTTATTTGCATGAACACAAAGGATTGAAAACGCACCCACTGGGGTAATACTTGACTACATCAACCATGCGGCTGTGTTTACGGCCACGCCCATCCAGGGCGGGAGGTTTGAACTTTAAATTCTGCGTGAGCAGCGCGTTTTTCCCATCCTGTTGCCAAGCCACTGAAGAAAGGAGTCAATCCTGAAACGCGTCTGGCTGATAAAGAGGATGCCTGAATTGGTGCCGTGTATGCTGGCAAGTTACCGATTAACATTAAAAACTTTGAACTAATTTTGCTTCCTGTGGCTTCTCGAATGGGTGCTACCTGAACTGTGATTAATTTACACGGCTTTGCACAGCCGGAAAGAGAAGCTCACTGCCACGGCGGGTCCGGTTTGGCTCTTGCTTAGAGCCTGACAGAACGGGAGGAAGGTGTGTGAGGTTGGAGTTCAGGGCTCTAGCCCGCATGATGTTCGATGTCAGTAACTACAAACTGTGGCAGAGACGGTGCCGAATCACGCACCAACCCACATGGGTATTTATTTGCATGAACACAAAGGATTGAAAACGCACCCACTGGGGTAATACTTGACTACATCAACCATGCGGCTGTGTTTACGGCCACGCCCATCCAGGGCGGGAGGTTTGAACTTTAAATTCTGCGTGAGCAGCGCGTTTTTCCCATCCTGTTGCCAAGCCACTGAAGAAAGGAGTCAATCCTGAAACGCGTCTGGCTGATAAAGAGGATGCCTGAATTGGTGCCGTGTATGCTGGCAAGTTACCGATTAACATTAAAAACTTTGAACTAATTTTGCTTCCTGTGGCTTCTCGAATGGGTGCTACCTGAACTGTGATTAATATATATATATATATATATATATATATATATATATATATATATATATATATATATAAAATATTACCTACTACCTACTGGTGGTCACCAGTAGGTAGTCATAGTTAGGATCATGTTTCCATAGAAAAAGCATTTTTGTCTTGTCTATTTCTTTGGCTCGTTTTAAGAATCTTCACAAAATGTTCCCTAAAAAGTATCATAGTGTGTCTTGATGTGCATGGAAGGTTTTGGGGTGATACGTCAAGCGGGGGCCGAGAAATGGGGGGGGGTAAAAAAAAAGGTGTTTCCCATTTCAGTTCACATAGACTCTTTAAACACACCTGCTGCCCGAACCACTGAACGGAATTACACAAAATTTGGTAGAAAGCTAGCATTTTGTCCACAGACCATATATGGTCCTTGGGACCGCCAGTTCCCAGGGTCATCTCCAGCTATATCCGGGGGTGCCCACCCCTGGGACATAGCTGTTTGCTATTGATTGGTGGAAGCTGACAGCTACCACCAAGCAAAAGCAAACACTCCGCTTCCAGCAGACGGAAGCTTTCAAAGTGATACTGCCCACTGGAAGCAGAGATTGTATCTCTTTCCGTGCCTGCAGACATGCGAGCAGGGAAACAGATGAAACTATTGCTCCTGCACACAGAAAGCTGCATTTCTAGCAGCTCCCTGCAGGCAGCAGCAATGCGGGCTCCTGCAGGAGGCAGGAAGCCGACTGGGAACGCAGGAGCCTTGAGGCTCCCACCACGGTCCCAGGGATAAAGAGCAGAAAGAGGCAAAATAAAGGTGATAAACGAGCAGACTAAAGGTCAGCAACAAGCAGAAAGATGCAAGAATAAATGTGAGTAATGAGCAGAAAGAGGCAGAATAAAGGTCAGCGATGAGCAGAAAGAGGCAGAATGACGGTGAGGAACAAGCAGAAAGAAGCAGAATTAGGTGAGATATGAGCAGAAAGAATCAAGATAAATGTGTGAAACAAGCAGGAAGAGGAAGAATAAAGGTCAGTAACAAACAGAAAGAGGTAAAATAAAGGTCAGCAACAAGCAGAAAGAGGCAAGATAAAGGTGGGATAGGAGTAAAAAGAGGCAGAATAAAGGTCAGCAATGAGCAGAAAGAGGCAAAATAAAGGTGATAAATGAGCAGAAAGAGGCAGAATAAAGGTCAGCAACGAGCAGAAAAAGGCAAGATAAATGTGAGAAACAAGCAGAAAGAGGCAGAATTAAGGACAGCAATGAGCAGAAAGAAGCAAGATAAAGGTGAGAAACAAGCAGAAAGAGGAAAAATAAAGGTCAGCAATGAGCAGAAAGAAGGCAAATTAAAGGTCAGAAGGGAGCAGAAAGAGGGAGAATAAAGGTCAGAAATGAGCAGAAAGTGGCAGAGTAAAGGTCAGAAAGGAGTAGAAAAAGGCAAAATAAAGGTGAGGAATTAGCAGAAAGAGGCAAAGTAAAGGTCAGAAACGAGAAGAAAGAGGCAAAATAGAGGTGAGAAATGAGCAGAAAGAGGCAAAATACAAGTCAACAGTAAACAGAAAGAGGCAAAAACAGGTGAGGAACGAAAAGAAAGAAGCAGCTGAATTAAGGCGAGAAACAAGCAGAAAGAGCCAAAATAGAGATCAGAAACAAGCAGCAAGTGGCAGAATAATGGGCTGAAACTAGCAGAAAGAGGCAGAATAAAGGTCAGAAACTATCTAAAAGAGGCAGAATAAAGGTAGGTCAGCAATGAGCAGAAAGAGGCAAGATAAAGGTGGGAAAGAAGCAGATATAGGCAGAATAAAGGTCAGAAACAAGCTGAAAGAAGAAGAATGAAGATCAGCAGCAACCAGAAAGAGGCAAGATCAAGGTGAGGAACAAGCAGAAAGGGGCAGTATAAAGTTCTGAAACTAACAGAAAGAGGCAAGATGAAGGTGAGGAACTAGCAGAAAGAGGCAGAATAAAGGTCAGCACCAAACAGAAAGAGGCAAAAACAGGACAGGAACGAGCAGAAAGAGGCTGAATAAAGGTCAGAAACAAACAGAAAGATCAAAAATAGAGGTCAGAAACGAGCTGAAAGAGGCAGAATAAAGGCCAGAAACTAGTAGAAAGAGGCAGAATAAAGGTCAGCAACGAGCAGAAAGAGGCAAAATAGAGGTCAGAAGGAGAAGCAAGATACAGAATACAGGTCAGAAATGAGCAGAGAGAAGAAAAATATAGGTGAGAAATGAGCAGAAAGAGACAAAATAAAGGTCAGCAACTAGGTGATAGATGCAATAAAAAGGTGAGAAATTAGCAGAAATGGGCTGAATAAAGATCAGAAACGCTGAGGTAAAAAAAGTCCGAATAAAGGTTAGCAACAACCAGAAAAAGGGCAAGATAAAGGTGAGAAATGAGCAGAAAGAGGCAGAATAAAGGTGCGCAGCAAGCAGAGAGAGGCAAGATAATGGTGAAAAACGAGCAGAAAGAGGCAAAAATGTAGGCAATGAGCAGAAAGAAGCAAAATAGAGGTCAGAAACTAGCAGAAAGAGGCAGAATAAAGGTGAAAAACAAGCAGAAAGAGGCAGAATAAAGATCAGCAGTGTGCAGAAAGAGGCAAGATAAATGTGAGAAACGAGCAGAAAGAGGCACAATAAAGGTGAGAAGCAAACAGAAAGAGGCAAAATAAAGATCCTCAACAAGCAGAAATAGTCTAAATAAAGGACAGCAGCTAGCAGAAAGAGGCAAAATAAAGGCAAGAAATATGCAGAAAGAGGCAGAATTAAGTTCAGAAAAGAGCAGCAAGAGTCAAAATAGAGGTCAGAAATGAGCAGCAAGAGGCAGAATAAAAGTCAGAAACAAGCTGAAAAAGGTAAAATAAAGGTCAGAAATAAGCAGAAAGAGGCGGAACAAAGGTCAGGAGCGAGTATAAAGAGGCAAAATAACGACCAGGACGAGGAGAAAGAGACAACATTGAGGGCAGGAGCGAGCAGAAAAGAGGCAGATAAATTATCAGAAAAATGAGCAGAGGAGGCACAAAACCCAAGGCAGCAGAGGGTAACAGACTGCAGGTAAACTGGGCAGGAGGACCGTCACAGGAGAGCTCGCATGAGTGCCTGCTCCCATGTGCCCCCCTACTTTTTTAGGTCTCACGCCTAGCATTGCAGTGTGCTGCACTGCTCGTGCAGCGCAAGACATTTAGTAGGGTAAAAATGGGGTTTCAGAAGCTGACCTAGGAATGGTACATGCACGAGAGTGTGCTTTTCCTTTTGGGGCACGTTATTGGCCTTTGCATGCATGTTTTTTTACAAAGTCAGCACGCAATAGGCCAAAGGCGGGCGCATTGCTCTGTCCACTGCCTATTGGTGTCTATTACGCGCACCAGGCGTCATGTGGTTTCAATTATCGTGCCCAGACATGGGCGCGATAATTGAAACACATGGCTGGCGTGCGCGCACCTCTCGCGAGATTGCTTTTTTTTCTTCCATTTCACAGGAAAGCAACTAAATGAAAGAACCGCTGTCGTCTTGTTGTTTTTACTTGTTATTGTTGTTCCGTGCAGCCCTTGGTAAAATCCCGTTGCAGAGATGAGTTCAGTTCTGGCTGGCAGCCGCCTGTCGGGGGTACTGGAAAGGGGGAATCAGGCCTCATGCATTGGGTGCAAAATTGATCCCAGCTGTGCACATCTCATTAGCGGCCTTCCAATCATAATAAAGCAAAGTGTTCAGACATAAATGGTGCAGTAAAAAAAATCCAAGAACCAGGCAGCTTGCTTTCATAAAAAATATGCATAGAGGAGTATTGTAGTCTTCCAAGACTATCGCAGGGTTTTCTTAAAAACCAGATGCTTTATGGGCCGTAGTTATGCCTCAGCAAAAATATAGTTTTCCGAACAGCAATCCGCTATTAACATTTTACAGTGAGTGTAGGGTTAACATATATCAAATGCATTAACACTTGGTGTACAGGAGATACTAGCACTCATATAGAAAACACACTTATTTAAACGTTCACAATGTAATTCTTTTGGGTGCTTACATACCAATTGAGAGAAGAGAACACCCTACTTCCCTACATACAACCTTGCGATTGAACACTGTATAAGAATAATGTTTGTAGCACACCACTTATCATAGTCTATTCAGACAATATTCATATAAAGAAAAAATATAACAACAATCCATCGGGCTCTTGATGATCTTTGTTTCTTTTTTATTTCTCCCAACTCCAATCCCTTGTGCCAACGCGTTTGCCGTGGTATACACAAACCCACTGGCTTCCTCAGGGCTCAATTGCGTTAATCTAGAGTTCCTCTTAGCAGATATTTTCCAACCACCAGTCTAATATTTCATGCCTTGCACAAAGTGGAAAAATACGCGTCCAAATCTTAAAAATTCTAGTACTAGGTTGCGGTAAGCATATCACTATATTCAGTCATCCATATTCCGTCTTAATAGACACTCCCAATTATATCCGTTGAAATCCGGGTCCCAGTATTAAATACAGTTCTCCACACCGCCGCCTGCTACATAACCATTCTTCCTCCTCCGAAATTCTAGAATCCGTGCTCATCCTCTCCCGAGTACAGGCAAATCGGCTACCACTTCCTGGTTCCTGTATCTAGGAACTCTAGATTAACGCAATTGAGCCCTGAGGAAGCCAGTGGGTTTATGTATACCACGGCGAAACGCGTTGGCATAAGGGATTGGAGTTGGGATAGTAAAAAAGAAACAAAGATCATCAAGAGCCCGATGGATTGTTGTTATATTTTTTCTTTATATGAATATTGTCTGAATAGGCTATGATAAGTGGTGTGCTACAAACATTATTCTTATATATCAAATGCATTCCTCTTTCCCATTAAACTGTCATCAGAAACAGTTTCCCGCCTTTAGCCTGCGGTGAAACTACGTCGCCCAGCCATCACCAGGCCGGGCCTAGAGACTTCAGCCAGGGCTCTGAAGTGCCCAGCCTCCTGCAGCTCAGGACCCGCACTGCACCCAGGTGAAGACTGGGCCAAGACGGGCCCGTTACCACCCAGCAGAGGCCGGCCGGGCAGATTGTCTTTAATTTTTATCTCATGACCTATGGCCATTGAAAGCCTTTTGTGTGCAATATCCCCAATAATCGAACTGGCCCGCTATCTCGAAAAGTGTTACTAACAAGGAGTTCAGCAGTACCTATCTGGACAGGCGCCCACACTCCAGCTTGTACAGGACCTGGGAGGCGGCACCTGCAATCACTATCATCTGTTCCTAACCTACATCTAACACTGTTAGCTCTAACAGCCTCCGCATCCTCGCTACAAATTGTAATTCTTTAACCCAATTACCACCAAACAAAACATTCAATTATCGGAAAGACAACATTTTTGGATAATGAGAATGGCCAAATGGGTAACATTGCAAAAAAAACATGCCATTGGCCACAGCAGACCTCTACAATGTCTACATCAGGCCTCTGGGCTCGACCGAAGAATCTCCTACTCTTAAACTGCTGGATAACCAGCTTAGTGCTTTACCTTCTGAAGCCTTCACAAAAGTAGCTGGCGATTTTAATGTGGCACTGGAACCATTGGTCAATTGTGTCTTGTCTATATTTGATGAGGATGCCTTAAGGCACATTCCTAAAATAGGTATCTTCCAAGCACAGAGAAGTTCAATCTTAGCCGTACAACTTTAATGTATCACACTGAGATACAAGCAAAGGGCTTATAACTGAAGATCCACATCAGATCAAGAAGGTGCCATAACCTATAGATGCTCAAATAGCACAATTAGAATTGATTATATATATTTTATCCCCGCCTGTTTGTGCTTACATGAGAGAGATTACTGTAATAGATAAGGGGCACCGTGATCACAGTCCCCTGAAATTTCAGCTCATTGGGTTAGTTGAACCTTGCCCAGAAGTAATTAAACCTTACATTTTGGGAACTGTAGTCCTCTCTAAC
Organism: Lissotriton helveticus; assembly: GCF_964261635.1. Classification (NCBI taxonomy): domain Eukaryota; kingdom Metazoa; phylum Chordata; class Amphibia; order Caudata; family Salamandridae; genus Lissotriton; species Lissotriton helveticus. The sequence goes on from NW_027612062.1 coordinate 12,978, forward strand.
AACAACAAGCATTTGCAATGCAATAGGTCAAGCATTACTGAAAGTTTGAGCTATTGGCTTTGCAAATAATAATGCAACACCAATAACTCAAACTTTTAGTAATGTGGGACCTATTGCATTGCAAATGCTTGTTTTATGATGTACCCACTCACAGACCCATTCACACACTCACATACTTACTCACAGACCCACTGAGACTTATGCACTCACTGATAGACATACTCAGATACTCATGCACCCACTCACAGATCCATTCAAGCACTCATTCTTCCACACACAGACAACTGAGCAACTCACCCACATACTCAAAGACCCACTCAGAGACTTACATACCCACTCACACACACACACTCATACCTCTACTCACAGGCCCACTCAGAGACATATACCCACTCACAGACCCACATACACACTCACATACTTACTCACAGACCCACTGAGACTTTGCACCCACTGATAGACATGCTCAGACACTGATGCACCCACTCACAGATCCATTCAAGCACTCATTCTTCAACACAGAGACCCACTGAGTGACTCACCCACATACTCACAGACCCAATCAGACACACACGCAGCCATTCACATATCCACTTAGACACTCACGCACTCACTCACACATCCACTCAGAGACTCTTGTACGCTCTCACAGACTTACTCAGACACTCATTCCCCCTACTCATAGACCCACTCAGACACTCATGTTCCCATTCACAGACCCACTCAGACACTCAGTCACCTACTCACAGATCCACTCAGAGACTCACACAGCCACTCAAAGACCCACTGAGAGACTCATCCATTCACTCACAGACCTTCAAAGACACTCATGCACCCACTCACAGACCCAGTCAAAAACTCATGCACCAACTCATAGACCCATTCATGCACTCATGCACCCACTCAAAGGCCCATTGAGATACTCACTGACCCACTCAGAGACTAATCCATATTCTCACAGACTCTCAAAGACACTCATGCACCCACTGACTATCAGAGACTCACGCCCCAACTCACAGACCCAATCACAGACGCACTCAGACACTCATGCATCCAGTCACATACTCACCTAGGCACTCATGCCCCCACTCACAGACCAACTTATGCACTCCTACACCTACTTACGCAGCTATGTATACACCCATGTTGTCACCCATACACCGACTCACATACCCATAAAGCCACTCACACACCCACAAACCCACTCACACACCCACTCACAGACCCATGCAGCCACACACACTCACCGACCTATACAGCCACTCAGCTACTTACTTAGAGGTTACAATCTATGTATATATAAAAACCAAATTATGTCTGTTTGTCCTTTATGCATTACTACACCATTCATCCGATTGGCATGAAACTTTGGGAAGTTGTTGAGTACACTCCCACGAAGGTTTCTGACTAAAAAAAAACAACAAATTGTTAAAAGTTGTTGAGTACACTCCCGTAAGGTTTCTGGCAAAAAAAAAATGTAATTGATAAATATCGGCACCCCGGCCACCCAGGGCCCTCATTATCTTTCCAATACTGAATGTTTACACTTTCCGGTGCGACTCGCTTTTGCAATGACCATCAACAAAGCACAAGGACAATCGCTGCAAGTGTGTGGACTAGATTTGGAGAATCCGTGCTTCTCACATGGACAACTGTATGTGGCCAGCTCACGTGTCGGAAAACCTTCTGATTTATTCGTCCACGCACCAGACGGAAAAACAAAAAATATTGTGTATCCACAAGCACTCAAATAAAAAAACTGAATTAAAACAACACTTTGAAATGTTTTCCATATTAAAATGAATAAGTATCAATAAAAATGACACAATGTCAATTGAATGTTCTCATAACAAATTTCTTTAAATTTCCTTTCTTCTGAGATCGCAGCAACGTGCGACAGGTAAGCTAGTTAGGAAATAAAATGTAAAAAATCATTGAAATTCGCTGAAACCGCCAAAGGTTACAGAGACATTATAGTTAGGAAATAGAATTTTTTTAAAACATAGAAATTCATAGAAAAAAAACAAAGGTTACACAGATGTTATAGTTAGGGAATAGAATTTTAAAAAACCCTGAGAAATGTCAATAAAAAAAAAACAAATATTAGAGTGACATTATAGTTAGGCTCAGATTTCACTTGTACAAAACCATTGAAATTCAGCAGGTATAGTTACCTAATCTAACTATAACGTATGCCCCTGCAATGCACTGCTTATGACCTCACATATTACATCACTCATGACATGGTTAGTGACATCACTCTTGACGTCATTGATGGCATCTCAAATGGCATCACTGATGACATCATCCACATTACCACTCACAAGCCCACTCACACCGCCATACAATCTCTCATACACCTGTTCATACACCTATACAACCACTCACATACCCATACAACTACTGACACACACACACTACTTACTCATGCAACTACTCACACAACCACTCACTCACCCATACCGCCACTCACAGACCTATACAGCTATTCACACACCCACAAAACCACTCACATACATACTCAGAGACCCATACAGCCATTCACACTCACTCACCCATACAACCAATCACATAACCATTCACACAGCTGCTCACACAACCACTCCCTCACCCATACAGCCACTCTCACAGCCACTCACTGCCCCATATAGCTAACAGAGCTACTCACTCACCCATATAGCCATTCGCACATCCATTCACTCATCCACATAACCACTTACATACCCATTCACACGTCAATACAATCACTCACGCTCCCACCCACTCATCTATACAACCACTCACACAAATACTTACTGTGCAAAACAGCCACTCACACACCCACACGCCCAGTCAAACAGCTACTCACTTAACCATGCATCCACTTACTCACCCAGTCACTCACCCATAGAGCCATTTAAACAGCCACTAAAGCAAACACTCATCCACAGATAGAGCCACTCAAACAGCCACCATAGTCACTGATACAGCCACTCACATAGTCACTCACTCACCCATACAGTTACTCACACACCCACTTATTCACCCATACAGCCACTCACATACCCACTAACACACCCATACAGTCAGTCAGACACCCACTCCCACACTTATACAGAAAGTCACCATACAACTGAGATGACATATATTAGAAAGAATATCGCTCATTAGTAGTACAAAAAGAATAGTAGTCTACCTTATGCAATACCTTAGTATCTTTCTCGCGCTCTCTCTCTCTCTCTCTCTCTCTCTCTCTCTCTCTCTCTCTCTCCATATATATATATATATATATATATATATATATATATATATATATATATATATATATATATATATATTCACTGAAAAAAACATAGGTTATAGACCATATATAGTTAGGAATTCGCATTTACAAAACCTTATTTTACTCACACAAAACCATTGAAATTCCATATATAGTTAGTTGCACTAACTATATATCGCGCACCCGCAATCCACTGCTGATGATGTCACATATTACATCATTCATGACATGGTCAGTGACATCACTGATGACATCACTGATGACATCTCAAATGACATCACTGATGACATCTCAAATGACATCACTGATGACATCACTGATGACATCTCATTTGACATTACTGATCACATCACTGATGATATCATTCATGTGATAATACGATGAACCTCTTCAGACTCTAATATAACCTTAGATACAATCAGTGTAAACAGACACTCACAGACTGTCACTCATCCATGGAGTTACTCACACACCTAGTCAGTCATGCAAAGAATCAATCACACCTCCATTTCCTCAACTATACAGTTATACAAACTTTACTTATTCAAACATATACTAACACATATTTACTCTCTTATACAATCCCTGATACAAGTTCACAATGATCCATACAGCCACTCACACATTCACTGGCTCTTATGCACAGTTATTTATATATGTCAACTCTCACATGTACTGTGTTTTACATATGTACTTACTTTGACATGTAGCACTGAGATATCCATTCACTCACCAATACACTCATGCACACAGTCAACCGCCCATACAGCTGTTTCCACATGCACTTTTGAAACCATACATCTAGTGAATCAACTGCTCACACATCTATGCACAGAGTCATACACCTCCCAGCCACCCACACACACACTCAGTCTCCCATACAAATACTTGGGCAACCAATCAATAACCCATATAGTTACTCATATAGCTACTTATCAACACATGCAACAGTTTACAGAACAACAGACATAATGATGCACAAATTAAGACAGTTTAGTCACTAACCCATGCACTCAGTGAGACACATTTAATCACTCGCTCATACAGTCAGTCATGCACCTACTAAATCCTTCATCCAGACACTTATACATCCACTCATTCTTCAATATGTAAGACATATTTTAACTTTACAGAAACATACAGTCACTGGATGTTGTCATCAGTGATGTCATCAGTGATGTCATTTGAGATGTCATCAGTGATGTCATCAGTGATGTCACTGACCATGTCATGAATGATGTAATATGTGACATCATCAGCAGTGGATTGCGGGTGCGCGATATATAGTTAGTGCAACTAACTATATATGGAATTTCAATGGTTTTGTGTGAGTAAAATAAGGTTTTGTAAATGCGAATTCCTAACTATATATGGTCTATAACCTATGTTTTTTTCAGTGAATTTTCAAGGTTTTGTAAATGCTAATTCCTAACTATATATGGTCTATAACCTATGGTTTTTTCAGTGAATTTTCAAGGTTTTGTGATTGCTAATTCCTAACTATATATGGTCTATAACCTATGGTTTTTTCAGTGAATATATATATATATACATACATATATAAACATATATCATCTGTATATCTATATAAATACAAACATAAATGCATGCATACATATACTTATATGCATACAGATGCATGTTATTTACATGAAAGTTGAAAAAACACTAATAAAAGCAAAGCTAAAAAGCCACCTCATTACAAACAGAATGGCTTTAACTTAAACGAGGGCGAGATCTATTGCATTTTCAATGCTTGTTTACTTTGGTTCCATCAAGAAGGCATTCAGATGCGTCACACATTTGCCATAAATTCTGAATGTTAGCACTCTAGTTGCACATTAGATCACTGTAGTAAAGCTACTGCTCACCAGGGACGTCTGCTGCTGGTATTCAAAGTGCATGTTTCAGTCTGCATGTCAGATTTTTTTTAATGAAATTGAAGAGGGTTTGAGAAGTCACTCAAAATGTGCCCTAATTTTTCTTTCTGCAGCACTAATCATAATTCATATGGCAAAATATACCCCCTCATTTTGTTCCTTTTTAAATTAAATGTTTTAAGAGTTACCACTTTATTCCAATCAAGATGGCTTCAGGTGTGCCATACCTTTGTAATAAGTAGGACTGTTAGCGCTCTAGTTGTTCTTTAGAACACTCTGGGACATTCTGTCATTGGGCTATACTTGGGCTACATCTGGGTGATATTTGGGCTACATTTGGGCTCTTTTGTCTCTGGTGGCCATTTTGGGAGACTGCATGTCAGAATTTTTTAATGAAATAGAAGAGGATTTGAAAAGTCACTCAAAATGTGCCCTAATTTTTCTTTCTGCAGCACTAATAATACCTTCTATTGCATAATATACCCCCTCATTTTGTTCCTTTTTAAATTAAATGTTTTAAGAGTTACCACTTTATTCCCATCACGATGGCTCCAGGTGTGCTATACCTTTGTAATAAGTAGGACTGTTAGCGCTCTAGTTGTTCTTTAGAACACTCTGGGACATTCTGTCATTGGGCTATACTTGGGCTACATCTGGGTGATATTTGGGCTACATTTGGGCTCTTTTGTCTCTGGTGGCCATTTTGGGAGACTGCATGTCAGAATGTTTTAATGAAATAGAAAAGGATTTGAGAAGTCACTCAAAATGTGCCCTAATTTTTCATTCTGCAGCACTAATCATACTTTCTATGGCAAAATATACCCCCTCATGTTGTTTCTTTTTAAATTAAATGTTTTAAGAGTTACCACTTTATTCCAATCAAGATGGCTTCAGGTGTGCCATACCTTTGTAATAAGTAGGACTGTTAGCGCTCTAGTTGTTCTTTAGAACACTCTGGGACATTCTGTCATTGGGCTATACTTGGGCTACATCTGGGTGATATTTGGGCTACATTTGGGCTCTTTTGTCTCTGGTGGCCATTTTGGGAGACTGCATGTCAGAATGTTTTAATGAAATAGAAAAGGATTTGAGAAGTCACTCAAAATGTGCCCTAATTTTTCATTCTGCAGCACTAATCATACTTTCTATGGCAAAATATACCCCCTCATGTTGTTTCTTTTTAAATTACATGTTTTAAGAGTTACCACTTTATTCCAATCAAGATGGCTTCAGGTGTGCCATACCTTTGTAATAAGTAGGACTGTTAGCGCTCTAGTTGTTCTTTAGAACATTCTAGGAGGCTGCAGTAGAACACAAAGGAATCAACTGACAGTCTCTGTCCTTGTTGGATGTACATGTTTTACTGAGAATGTCAGACTTCATTTTCACATGACTGAGAAAGATAATGTGAATTTACAGAAAATATGCTTTCAGTTTAGCTTATAGATCCCCTTCCAAACCACTGTGGGAAAATCATGAGATATTAGTTTTCTTTCAAACAATATTCATGATATCACAGCAGAAGGTTTTTTCACATGGTAAAATCACCTTAGAACCCACCACAATTCCTCAAACGAGTATGGTACCATCAACAAATGATTTATAATGTAACTAAAGTCCTAAAACCCTCTATTAACTACAATGCTTTTTAATGAGGTGCTATCATGTATATTGGTCCCAAGATGGCTGCCAACACTTCTTGGATGAAGTGCTGACAGCCAATCAGATCAGATGTGTGGTTAGGCTCCGCCCAGATATATATCTTTTTTTTAACCTAAATTACTCAAAATCCACTGGAGCACATATATTGAGACCTAGCAAAGGCACATCGGGCTAACAGTCCCTACAATTTTGCCAAGTTTCGTGCAAATCCATTCAGCCGTTCGAGCTAAAAGTGAGGCCAACCGCCCTATGGAAATTTACATGGGAAAAACGTGTTTTGGGACCCCCCTTTTTTCTCGGCCCCCCCTTGATGAAACCCCCCCAAATTGTCAGGGGCTGCTCAGAAACAAAATGTTCCATTTTCCTGAAAATGTCAGCCAATTCCGTCCACAAACGCCAAAGTTATTAGCCATAGAATTTTCAAAAATCCCATAGAGAAAAAATCCTAACTATATATACCTACTGGCGACCGCCAGTAGGTAATATATATATATATATATATATATATATATATATATCACCAAGGTTTGCATGCCCATTGGGGCTACATCCCAAACATCGAGCACCTAGGAGCCGACTCGCATCAGATGGAGGCCGCTTCTTACCGCACCAAGCGTAGAGCATTTTCAGCCGAATCAGGTGGCCGAAAGTAGCGGAAGAGGCCCGTACCACACGAGCCACAATGACGGCATCCAGCCAGCAGCCGCAATTGTCTAGCTCCCCATACAGATCACAGACTGACTTACAGACGCAGTTTGAGGACCCCAGTCACACGGTGCCAATCACGCAAGTTAAACCCACCACACCATACCAACTCCGGCCCACACTAGCATCCTGCCGACATAGTGGTGCCCAACACAGATGCATACCGAAGGGTGCCTTCCAAGCACGAAGGTCACAAATTCACCCAGTGGTTTTCGAAATACACTTGTGAACGGACGCATCAGACAATTCACAATCTAACCGCACTGAGAGCCTACCTGTCTGCACAGTCGTTACAGAAACCGCGCGCACAGAATTCTTCTAAACCGCATCAATATGTTTTCCATGTCAACTACAGCACATACATACACAGGCAACCAGCACATAAACTGAGGGATACACCAATCATGATAAACGACACTACAATTTTATTAAAGGCAGAAACAATTGTATGCTCAAATGTAGCACACAGCAAGCAGTATATAAACTTTAAATGTAAAGAGTTATTTACATGTCTTTCAATGTTTAAACTATGACTTGCACTTTTTTAATGACACAAATTTTCTATGTCTGTTTCCATGTGACATGCTACCTGGGCTAACCACCTGACCTTCTCTTGGTTACTCTGCACCACTATAAACAAGCATTGGAAATGCAATAGGGCTCGCATTAGGAAAGTTTGAGCTATTGGTCTTATAAATGAATTTTTTTTAATTATGTTTTTTTTTTTTAAATAGCTAAATTAATAGCGTTGTCATTTACAATGCCAATAGTTATAACTTTCGCAAATGTGACACCTATAGCATTTGTAATGCAACATGTTTTGTATTTACGTGACTTAGATGTATTGATATTACAAATAACAATGGCTTTTATTTTTTAAAATAATGAATACTTAAATAATTTATTTAATTTGTAATGGCAATAGCTTAAACTTTTGTAAATAACTTTTGTGAAGATTATGTTCAGTGTTTTTTATTGTGACGAAAATCCAAGAACAGAAGTGAAATATTAACATCTTTTTGTGATTTGTAATAAAGCGTGAAAGCTTGAAAACAGCTTGAAACATTGAAAGAACATATTTGAACCAGTGATGCTGTGGTTGCGCTGAGTGATGCTGTGGTTGCGCTGAGTGATGCTGTGGTTGCGCTGAGTGATGCTGTGGTGGTGCTGAGTGATGCTGTGGTGGTACTGAGTGATGCTGTGGTTGCGCGGAGTGATGCTGTGGTTGCGCTGAGTGGTGTGTGCATCGGTGGAGCTTAGTGGGTGCATTGGTGGAGCTTAGGGGGTGCATTGGTGGAGCTTAGTTGGAGCATCGGTGGAGCTATGTGGTGGGTGCATCGGTGAAGCTGTGTGGTGGGTGCATCGGCGGAGCTGTGTGGTGGGTGCCTCGGCGGAGCTGTGTGGTGGGTGCATCGGCGGAGCTGTATGGTGGGTGCATCGGCGGAGCTGTGTGGTGGGTGCATCGGTGGTGCTGTGTGGCGGGTGCTTCGGTGGAGCTGTGTGGTGGGTGCATCTGTGGAGCTGTGTGGTGGGTGCATCTGTGGAGCTGTGTGGTGGGTGCATCTGTGGAGCTGTGTGGTGGGTGCCTCGGTGGAGCTGTGTGGTGGGTGTCTCGGTGGAGCTGTGTGGTGGGTGCATCGGTGGAGCTTTGTGGTGGGTGCATCGGTGGAGCTGTGTGGTGGGTGCATCGGTGGAGCTGTGTGGTGGGTGCATCGGTGGAGCATCGGTGGAGCTTAGTTGGTGCATCAGTGGAGCTGTGTGGTGGGTGCATGAGTGGAGCTGTGTGGTGGGTGCATCAGTGGAGCTTAGTTGGTGCATCAGTGGAGCTGTGTGGTGGGTGCATGAGTGGAGCGGTGTGGTGGGTGCCTCATGGAGCTGGGTGGTGGGTGCATCTGTGGAGCTGTGTGGTGGGTGCCTCGGTGGAGCTGTGTCTTGGGTGCATCAGTGGAGCTGTGTGGTGGGGTCATCTGTGGAGCTGTGTCAGTGGAGCTGTGTGGTGGTTGCATCAGTGGAGCTGTGTGGTGGGTGCCTCGGTGGAGCTGTGTCTTGGGTGCATCAGTGGAGCTGTGTGGTGGGGTCATCTGTGGAGCTGTGTGGTGGGTGCATCGGTGGAGCTGTGTTAGTGGAGCTGTGTGGTGGTTGCATCAGTGGAGCTGGGTGCATCGGTGGAGCTGTGTGGTGGGTGCCTCGTGGAGCTGTGTCTTGGGTGCATCAGTGGAGCTGTGTGGTGGGGTCATCTGTGGAGCTCTGTGGTGGGTGCATCGGTGGAGCTGTGTCAGTGGAGCTGTGTGGTGGTTGCATCAGTGGAGCTGTGTGGTGGGTGCCTCGGTGGAGCTGTGTCTTGGGTGCATCAGTGGAGCTGTGTGGTGGGGTCATCTGTGGAGGGTGCATCGGTGGAGCTGTGTCAGTGGAGCTGTGTGGTGGTTGCATCAGTGGAGCTGTGTGGTGCGCGCATCAGTGGAGCTGTGTGGTGGGTGCCTCGGTGGAGCTGTATGGTGGGTGCATCGGTGGAGCTGTGTAGGTGGAGCTGTGTGGTGGGTGCATCGGTGGAGCTGTGTGGTGGGTGCCTCGGTGGAGCTGTGTGGTGGGTGCCTCGGTGGAGCTGTGTGGTGGGTGCATCGGTGGAGCTGTGTGGTGGGTGCATCGGTGGAGCTGTGTTGGTGGAGCTGTGTGGTGGTTGCATCAGTTGAGCTGTGTGGTGGGTGCATCGGTGGAGCTGTGTCGGTGGAGCTGTGTGGTGGGTGCATCGTTGGAGCTGGGTGGTGGGTGCATCAGTGGAGCTGTGTGGTGGGTGCATCGGTAGAGCTGGGTGGTGGGTGCATCTGTGGAGCTGTGTGGTGGGTGCATCTGTGGAGCTGTGTGGTGGGGGCATCTGTGGAGCTGTGTGGGGGTGCATCTGTGGAGCTGGGTGGTGGGTGCATCAGTGGAGCTGTGTGGTGGGTGCATCTGTGGAGCTGTGTGATGGGTGCCTCGGTGGAGCTGTGTGATGGGTGCCTCGGTGGAGCTGTGTGGTGGGTGCATCGGTGGAGCTGTGTGGTGGGTGCATCGGTGGAGCTGTGTGGTGGGTGCATCGGTGGAGCTGTGTGGTGGCCGCGTTGCTGGAACTGTGTAGTGGGTGCATCGGTGGAGCTGTGTGGTGGGTGCATCGGTGGAGCTATGTGGTGGGTGGAGCTGTGTGGTGGGTGCATCGGTGGAGCTATGTGGTGGGTGGAGCTGTGTGGGCGGTGCATCGGTGGAACTGTGTGGTGGGTGCATCGGTGGAGCTGTGTGGTGGGTGCATCGGTGGAGCTGTGTGGTGGGTGCATCGGTGGAGCTGTGTAGTGGGTGCATCTGTGGAGCTGTGTGGTGGGTGCATCGGTGGAGCTATGTGGTGGGTGGAGCTGGGTGGTGGGTGCATCGGTGGAGCTTTGTGGTGGGTGCATCGGTGGAGCTGTGTGGTGGGTGCATCGGTGGAGCTGTGTGGTGGGTGCATCGGTGGAGCTTAGTTGGTGCATCAGTGGAGCTGTGTGGTGGGTGCATGAGTGGAGCTGTGTGGTGGGTGCATCAGTGGAGCTTAGTTGGTGCATGAGTGGAGCTGTGTGGTGGGTGCATGAGTGGAGCTGTGTGGTGGGTGCCTCATGGAGCTGGGTGGTGGGTGCATCTGTGGAGCTGTGTGGTGGGTGCCTCGGTGGAGCTGTGTCTTGGGTGCATCAGTGGAGCTGTGTCAGTGGAGCTGTGTGGTGGTTGCATCAGTGGAGCTGTGTGGTGGGTGCCTCGGTGGAGCTGTGTCTTGGGTCCATCAGTGGAGCTGTGTGGTGGGGTCATCTGTGGAGCTCTGTGGTGGGTGCATCGGTGGAGCTGTGTCAGTGGAGCTGTGTGGTGGTTGCATCAGTGGAGCTGTGTGGTGGGTGCATCAGTGGAGCTGTGTGGTTGCTGCCTCGGTGGAGCTGTATGGTGGGTGCATCGGTGGAGCTGTGTAGGTGGAGCTGTGTGGTGGGTGCATCGGTGGAGCTGTGTGGTGTGTGCCTCGGTGGAGCTGTGTGGTGGGTGCATCGGTGGAGCTGTGTGGTGGGTGCATCGGTGGAGCTGTGTCGGTGGAGCTGTGTGGTGGTTGCATCAGTTGAGCTGTGTGGTGGGTGCATCGGTGGAGCTGTGTCGGTGGAGCTGTGTGGTGGTTGCATCAGTTGAGCTGTGTGGTGGGTGCATCGGTGGAGCTGTGTCGGTGGAGCTGTGTGCTGGCTGCGTCGCTGGAGCTGTGTGGTGGGTGCATCAGTGGAGCTGTGTGGTGGGTGCATCGGTGGTGGTGGGTGCATCTGTGGAGCTGTGTGGTGGGTGCATCTGTGGAGCTGTGTGGTGGGGGCATCTGTGGAGCTGTGTGGGGGTGCATCTGTGGAGCTGTGTGGGGGTGCATATGTGGGGGTGCATCAGTGGAGCTGTGTGGTGGGTGCATCTGTGGAGCTGGGTGGTGGGTGCATCAGTGGAGCTGTGTGGTGGGTGCATCAGTGGAGCTGTGTGGTGGGTGCCTCGGTGGAGCTGTGTGATGGGTGCCTCGGTGGAGCTGTGTGGTGGGTGCATCGGTGGAGCTGTGTGGTGGGTGCATCGGTGGAGCTGTGTGGTGGGTGCATCGGTGGAGCTGTGTGGTGACTGCGTCGCTGGAGCTGTGTAGTGGGTGCATCGGTGGAGCTGTGTGGTGGCTGCGTCGCTGGAGCTGTGTAGTGGGTGCATCGGTGGAGCTGTGTGGTGGGTGCATCGGTGGAGCTGTGCGGTGGGTGCCTCGGTGGAGCTGTGCGGTGGGTGCCTCGGTGGAGCTGTGCGGTGGGTGCATCAGTGGAGCTGTGTGGTGGGTGCATCGGTGGAGCTGTGTGGTGGGTGCATCGGTGGAGCTGTGTGGTGGCTGCGTCGCTGGAGCTGTGTAGTGGGTGCATCGGTGGAGCTGTGTGGTGGGTGCATCGGTGGAGCTGTGTGGTGCCTGCGTCGCTGGAGCTGTGTGGTGGGTGCATCGGTGGAGCTATGTGGTGGGTGGAGCTGTGTGGTGGGTGCATCGGCGGAGCTGTGTGGTGGGGGCATCTGTGGAGCTGTGTGGGGGTGCATCTGTGGAGCTGGGTGATGGGTGCATCAGTGGAGCTGGGTGCTGGGTGCATCTGTGGAGCTGTGTGGTGGGTGCCTCGGTGGAGCTGTGTGGTGGGTGCATCGGTGGAGCTGTGTCGGTGGAGCTGTGTGATGGGTGCCTCGGTGGAGCTGTGTGGTGGGTGCATCGGTGGAGCTGTGTGGTGGGTGCATCGGTGGAGCTGTGTGGTGGGTGCATCGGTGGAGCTGTGTGGTGGCTGCGTCGCTGGAGCTGTGTAGTGGGTGCATCGGTGGAGCTGTGTGGTGGGTGCATCGGTGGAGCTGTGTGGTGGCTGCGTCGCTGGAGCTGTGTAGTGGGTGCATCGGTGGAGCTGTGTGGTGGGTGCATCGGTGGAGCTGTGTGGTGGCTGCATCGCTGGAGCTGTGTAGTGGGTGCATCGGTGGAGCTGTGTGGTGGGTGCATCGGCGGAGCTGTGTGGTGGGTGGAACCCATATATAGCAGAAGATGAGAAAGCTCTAGTAACGGGATTCAGGATGAATGTATTCCCTTGAAACAAATCGCCAGCATGTGAAAGGTGTAAAATAGCAATCAGGATAAAACGAAAATGCCAGCAAAAGACTTCATAAAATTCTGTGTGGCCCTGATAAAATAATTAGAGCGTTTAAATATATCATGACCAACAACGGTTATTGTTTAAGAGCAGCATGTGAGATGGTTAGCCTGCAATATAAACAAGCCCTCGGCATTGCTGTGGTGGGGAGAGGGGGGGCGGGGAGAGGCAATAAGATAAGAATAGGGCCGGGAGCAGCAGCCTTTGATGTGCCGGCCAGCCGGCCGTGCAGTGATTAATTAGGGGAGGAGAAATGCCGGCTGGGGGAAGCTTGAGATGCCTGAGGAGGCTGGGTGCTTTGATGTGCACGCGCTCTCGGGCACTGCAACAAATCGCCGAGTTGGTTAAGCTCTGTTTAAGCTGCAATATAGCTCGCCAGCTATGCGCTTGAGCGCATCAGCAGGCGAGCCCTAAAAAGCTCACTCTCATGGTGATGACAGATGTAGTGAACAAGGCGGACCTGTCCGCCGAAACACGTCTGGTCGTTTTTTGAATAAATTCCTTTGATCTTCAAACCCACGGAGTCGGAGCCTGTTTTCAAGGATTGCAGAATCAGGATTGGATCCATATTTGAGGCTGACTGAAGCCCCGCACACCGACCCTCCTCGTTTTGGTGCTCCCAATAACCAGTGAAACTGTGTGGACATTTTCTTCGTGTTGAAGAATACTGGGAGCCCCCCCCGCAGCTGGAAATCTATCGAGCAGACATCGCTCCCACAACGCAACCGTGAGTATCCTAATTCTGTGGGGGCCGGAGGGCAATCAGAGAGTTGGTGAGACTTACTCGAGCGCAAGGGAGCTTTTGTAGTGCCACCCAATAATAGATAAAGCCGGCAGGAGGGGTAGCTCTGAGCGCGGGCTCGCATTTACAGGCAGTGGGTATCAAAGAGAATCTCGCTTCCAAAAAAAGATGGCAGATGAACGGGAAAAGAGCACGAGGAGGCAGCACTGGACATTTTTAGGGACAAGGATGAGGAACCATCAGCACCATCTGTAGGAAGGTAGATCCCTGACTATGGTTGCCCCCAACTTTTTGCCTGGTGTTTTGCTGGTTTTCTGACTTAGTTGACCTGGGGCCCTGCCATTCAGGACCCCAGGCCCACTGCTCTCTCTGTTAAAATGGATTCCATGTACCCTAGGTACATATCTGATTGGATACTGAGTCACCTTATCAGTCCCTGTACAGTATACCTTAGGTATCCAGGGCATAGGTGTACCCAGGGCCTACCAGGGGCTGAAGCATGTATTATGCCACCCCTGGCTGGCCATCCAAAACTGACACAACTGGCTGCTTGACAGCTGGGGCAAGGTGGTGTAATCACCCTTTGCTTTAGATATAGTATTCCTATATCTAACCCTAAAATGGACACATATATTCCTATCAGTCACTCCTATGGCAGGCCTTATCAATCCTGAAGGCAGAGTGCTGGGAATAATGTGAAATGGTGCTCTGGCATGAGCTGAGCCCGTTTGCAGCTTGCGGAACCAAGTCCTAATAGCTGTTCCATGATAACGCTATACCATATACTCTTAAGTGCATTATGTACCTCGCGGTCATATGCTAACTTTGGTATAACATTATCAAAACATGTCGAGTAAGGTGTCATACCAATTGGAATACTAACCCCTCGCCAATTCTGGCGATGGGGTTAGCATTCCACCCTTCTAGAGGGACACGACATGTTTTGTAACCCCGGTTAAAGTCAGACATAGCCTCAGCTCCACAAGATGGATGCTGCCACCGAGACACAAGTCTGCCCTCCTGCTGCTGGGAGTCCTCCCAGCGCGGGAGGCAAGGACAAAGGGTTTCCTGTCAGGGGCGGTGCCAGCACCGTCCCAGACAGGATTTTGTGTATCCTAGGTAGGCAGGGCTTTAGAGGAAGGTGACTGCAAGTGGCACCCCGGTGCTCACTGTGCATATGCCGGCTTGAACCAGTTCCAGGGGCACACCAGCCCCTGAGCTGGATGAAAGCCCGGCATGGGAGAGGGGCGTAACCACCCCCCTTCCTAGTCCCACCCATAGGGCAGGACTTAGTCGCGTGCCAGCCCCCTTTTGCAGGATAAAGGTAGGAGCAGGCCCCCTTCCAAATCAGATCATCTTTGAATCCTGAAACTACTTTCCACGAAAGGAACTCAAGACTCTTCTCAAGATTTCTCCCTTGTGACTAAGGAGTAGTCACCCTGCAGCAGCAGGCACCATCCAAGCATCGCGGTTTGCTGTAAGTCTCTCCTCCGGATCAAGACTACCCAGCTCGACGAGAACCGGCTTCCCTGGCACCTCTGACCTCTACCTGATCACCAGCCCAGCTGAGATTCGTGGGTGTGACGAGACCTCGAGGGACCGGCCATCTTCAAGACTGCACGACGCGTGCCCAGCACGACTTCTGAGGGATCCTCATGTGAGTGCTTTGGGGTCCGAGAAGCCCCAACCCTGAGCAGCTCCAGCACCGAAGTCCAGCCCCCTTGCATCCACGAGATCTGCGTGGGGCCCTTCTGCTCTTTGCTGCTCACCGCGTTTTCCAGGTCACTTGCCCGTTGGCTAGTGGCCCTTCTGATGACGAACCACGATGACAACACCGCTGGTCTGGTTGCTCCAGACTGGCTCTTGCTCCCCTCCAACAGAGGAGCACCCCGGACCCTCCTGGTCCACTCCAGACGCCATTTTGAGTCCACCGCGTGGGCTTGCATTTGCCAAGAGTTGTTGCCCCAATCCTGGGTCCAGCGACGTCGACAGCCGATACCACCGTGGGACAGCTCGCACCTCCATCCTGGTCGCCGACAACGCCTCCTGGTCCGAGAGACTGCAGAGCCCAGCGTCGCCCACTCACCTGGTGGAGGTGACTTCGTCCGGTGCCATCCTGGTGCCCACCTAATCACTGGCTAGTGATTCAGAACTTGGTCCCCTCTGCTTACAGGTCTCCTTCTTCATCGATCCAGGCTTGGATCACCACGAACTTCTTCACTGGTCGCCTGCCAGCAACTTCTTTCTTCAGGCTCCATAGACTGCAACGAGGATCTCCGACGTCTTTTCAGCCCTATGCAGCCGCAGACCCTGGGCTAGGTAACCTGAGCATTTCGGTGCTCCAGCATAGTCTAACTATCTAAGTGTCAGGATCCTTTGTCGTTTCAGCTCTACTTAGTCGTGTTCGCCCGAGAACACTAACTTTGCTTTTACTAGTATCCATAGACTTTGTTCCGCATTACGCGTGAGAGTTCCCACTCTGGACACGACGTCCCTAGGCCTCCTGCTTGCAATCTGAAGGTTCAGTAGATTAGTCCTAGCGATCCTAAAGCCTATGAGAATAGTTACTTATCTGGTAGTAATTCGCATTCCACTTTTGTAATATATGGTTTTTCGTGCCCCTCGGGCATTTGTGTAAATTGTGCGACTTTAAGTATTTTCTTAAGAGTTTTGTTATGTGCTTAGCTCCCTGACTCATAAAGAGTTCAGGGTAGTCTTGTTCTAAATAAATATACTTTATTTTCATAACAACTTGTGTGGTGTCCTTTCACTTGGTGTTCAAGGGGTAAATGTGATGGTAAAACAGCTGGCTTAACACGCCCTCTAGAGTTTAGCCTTAGACTGCTCGTGTCCATGCTACTAGGATAGCTGGTCTATCAGGTTGACTTACAACCAATCATCAATAAGGGTTGTTTGGACTGATACATAGTGATCACTAGAATAGTGAGCACTGCATATCAGGCCAACTTCTCACACCATCCACAAGCAAATATGCACAACAAACAACCGGGGGCAGTGACACGAAAAAACTCCTGAATGAACTTGAAAAACTGCGCAAACACGAAGTAGCCAAATGGTGGGAATGCACCTCCCTCAAAAGGTACCTTGAAGTAGGGAGAATACCCAGAGGGCTGAGAATCCTTGTGGCCCCAACCTACGAGAACCCAGACCCTGCTATGCTCCAGGATTGATTCAGAAAAGGGGGTGGTGATGAACAGAGTGTCTGAATTAAGCAGACCACTCTTACCCAGTCCAAAGATCAGGGCTTGATCCATCACCGTTATTTAGCTCACTGCCCCATCCCAGCTCAGAACCTGGCTATATGCAAATTAGTCTGTCCCTGGCCCAGTGCATCATGGGAACAGGGCAGACCAAACTACCAAGCCAATTCTTCACCAGAAAGGAGACAAGCTTCCGGGGACCGGTTTCTGCCATTCCAGGCGTCGTCGGCCCGGCTTGCTTGAATCCTGATGGAGCAGTGAGCAAGGGACTCATGTCTGAGTATACCCTTCCACGCTTATGGTGGACAAAATGATTCAGAAAAGGGGGTGGTGATGAACAGAGTGTCTGAATTAAGCAGACCACTCTTACCCAGTCCAAAGATCAGGGCTTGATCCATCACCGTTATTTAGCTCACTGCCCCATCCCAGCTCAGAACCTGGCTATATGCAAATTAGTCTGTCCCTGGCCCAGTGCATCATGGGAACAGGGCAGACCAAACTACCAAGCCAATTCTTCACCAGAAAGGAGACAAGCTTCCGGGGACCGGTTTCTGCCATTCCAGGCGTCGTCGGCCCGGCTTGCTTGAATCCTGATGGAGCAGTGAGCAAGGGACTCATGTCTGAGTATACCCTTCCACGCTTATGGTGGACAAAATGATTCAGAAAAGGGGGTGGTGATGAACAGAGTGTCTGAATTAAGCAGACCACTCTTACCCAGTCCAAAGATCAGGGCTTGATCCATCACCGTTATTTAGCTCACTGCCCCATCCCAGCTCAGAACCTGGCTATATGCAAATTAGTCTGTCCCTGGCCCAGTGCATCATGGGAACAGGGCAGACCAAACTACCAAGCCAATTCTTCACCAGAAAGGAGACAAGCTTCCGGGGACCGGTTTCTGCCATTCCAGGCATCGTCGGCCCGGCTTGCTTGAATCCTGATGGAGCAGTGAGCAAGGGACTCATGTCTGAGTATACCCTTCCACGCTTGTGGTGGACAAAATGATTCAGAAAAGGGGGTGGTGATGAACAGAGTGTCTGAATTAAGCAGACCACTCTTACCCAGTCCAAAGATCAGGGCTTGATCCATCACCGTTATTTAGCTCACTGCCCCATCCCAGCTCAGAACCTGGCTATATGCAAATTAGTCTGTCCCTGGCCCAGTGCATCATGGAAACAGGGCAGACCAAACTACCAAGCCAATTCTTCACCAGAAAGGAGACAAGCTTCCGGGGACCGGTTTCTGCCACTCCAGGCGTCGTCGGCCCGGCTTGCTTGAATCCTGATGGAGCAGTGAGCAAGGGACTCATGTCTGAGTATACCCTTCGACGCTTATGGTGGACAAAATGATTCAGAAAAGGGGGTGGTGAACTCTGTCCATCACCACCCCTTGTTGTTAAACATTTTGTCCACCCTAAGCGTGGAAGGGTATACTCAGATGTGAGTCCCTTGCTCATTGCACCATCAGGATTCAAGCAAGCCGGGCCGACGACGGCTGAAATGCCAGAAACTGGTCCCCGGAAGTTTGTTTCCTTCCCAGTGTAAGAATTGGCTTGGTAGTTTGGTTTGCCCTGTTCCCATCATGCACTGGGACAGGAACAGACTAATTTGCATATAGCCAGGTTCTGAACTGGGATGGTGCAGTGAGCTAAAAAACGGTGTTGGATCTAGCCCTGATCTCTTGACTGGGTGAGAGTATTCTGCTCAATTCAGAAACTCTGTCCATCACCACCCCTTGTTGTTAAATATTTTGTCCACCCTAAGCGTGGAAGGGTATACTCAGATGTGAGTCCCTTGCTCATTGCACCATCAAGATTCAAGCAAGCCGGGCCGACGACGGCTGAAATGCCAGAAACTGGTCCCCGGAAGCTTGTTTCCTTCCCAGTGTAAGAATTGGCCTGGTAGTTTGGTTTGCCCTGTTCCCATCATGCACTGGGACAGGAACAGACTAATTTGCATATAGCCAGGTTCTGAACTGGGATGGTGCAGTGAGCTAAAAACGGTGTTGGATCTAGCCCTGATCTCTTGACTGGGTGAGAGTATTCTGCTTAATTCAGAAACTCTGTCCATCACCACCCCTTGTTGTTAAATATTTTGTCCACCCCAAGCGTGGAAGGGTATACTCAGATGTGAGTCCCTTGCTCATTGCACCATCAGGATTCAAGCAAGCCGGGCCGACGACGGCTGAAATGCCAGAAACTGGTCCCCGGAAGCTTGTTTCCTTCCCAGTGTAAGAATTGGCTTGGTAGTTTGGTTTGCCCTGTTCCCATCATGCACTGGGACAGGAACAGACTAATTTGCATATAGCCAGGTTCTGAACTGGGATGGTGCAGTGAGCTAAAAAACGGTGTTGGATCTAGCCCTGATCTCTTGACTGGGTGAGAGTATTCTGCTTAGTTCAGAAACTCTGTCCATCACCACCCCTTGTTGTTAAATATTTTGTCCACCCTAAGCGTGGAAGGGTATACTCAGATGTGAGTCCCTTGCTCATTGCACCATCAGGATTCAAGCAAGCCGGGCCGACGACGGCTGAAATGCCAGAAACTGGTCCCCGGAAGCTTGTTTCCTTCCCAGTGTAAGAATTGGCTTGGTAGTTTGGTTTGCCCTGTTCCCATCATGCACTGGGACAGGAACAGACTAATTTGCATATAGCCAGGTTCTGAAATGGGATGGTGCAGTGAGCTAAAAAACGGTGTTGGATCTAGCCCTGATCTCTTGACTGGGTGAGAGTATTCTGCTTAATTCAGAAACTCTGTCCATCACCACCCCTTGTTGTTAAATATGCTCCAGGATTGGGCAGATAATAACAGTGCAGAATCATCTCGCAACATGTTAAGCATCTTAATAAAGTATGCGAGCACCGACAGGGATAAACTGCTTCTAAAGATCGATTGTATCAATGCAGAATTGGGCAAATTACCGAATCAGGATGAAGTCAATAAAGGACTAACAGAGATCAAAACAAGAGTCCAGAAACACGAGAACACCATCAAGGAAAGAAAGGCTGAGAAATTCCAGCGAGATCGGAATGACTATACGCAAGGCAGGATTTACACGTTTGCCCGAACATTTTAAAACATCCGCCGCCAACAGCTCTCAGCTACTGGCAGCTCCCTACCATGCCCACAAGAATTAAGCGAGTCGGAAATCAGTTCCGGTGCAGAATCAGACCCTGATGCTGGTACAATCCCACATCAACGCAAGAAAGTACCTACTCCAGTGGATGAGTTTTTTTTTTTACGGGTGGAACGCCTCATGAGCCTCCGACCGAGAACGGCAAAGCAAGACCAAACAACAAACAAAACCAACCTTCAAAAAGCAGAAGGAGGAAGAACAGACGGTGGGGCAGAAATGGTTCAAAGAACAAAACCAAGCTACAGAAGAAACAGAAGGAGATAAAAACATCCATCGGGACTTACAACACAGTTATAAATCTAACCAACATGGAATTAACGACTGAGGAACAAGAGACATTGGGGCTAGGACTTTCTTTCTGAAAAGAAACTAATTTTAACTACACTGAGACTAGAATTGATCTTTACCACTTCACCCGTAAACTCAAACTAAACAAGTACTTCTCTACCTTGAAAGACAAATCCCTTGAGAAACGGGTAGGTCAGGAAACAACACCAACCACCACCTCACTGAGTGTAGCGGATCTGCATTTCCTAAAAGAAATTACGGAAATGGAACTGAACACAAGCGATGGGATTCTCAGCAACACCCAAGCGGGAGCACCCTCTAACTTTACGATCTACGCCTCTGAAGCGACCCCGTTCAAACCCAAGTCAATATTCAACCCACCCATGCCGAGGGACAACATTGACATGTTTGCAGACAGAGTCACAAAGGACCTGAAGGAGTTAGCACTCTCCAGCAGCATATCTTTCAACAAAAATTCAAATGACTTTAAGACCAAGTACTGCAAAGTGATGGAAAAGATCAAACAGCGTCCAGACATAGTAGTTCGCTGCGCGGACAAAGGAGGAAACATAGTGCTGTGGCCACTGGAGATGTATAACAGGGAAGCCTTGGTGCAACTACAGGACAGACAATGCTACATCAGGACAAACAGTACCAACATAACAAATAGCAAAGAAAGATATCATGCCTGCCTGTATGATTGGAGGGGCAAGGGCCTAATCACCAAACCGGAACTGGACTTCCTGTAGAAGGACTATCCGATCACCCCCCAACTATACCTAATCCCCAAGGTCCACAAGGACATCAGATGCCCACCAGGCAGACCAATAATCTCGGCTATAGGAAGCCTATTCGAGAACACCAGCAAATATATAGACCATTTTCTCCAGCCACTAGTAAAAACACTACCCGCCTTCTTACAAGACACTGGGGATTTTTTGACTCATGTTTCAGACTTTGTTTGGCACAATGATTTTGTTTTTGTCACATTAGATGTACAAAGCTTGTACACAAGCATTAGGCATACAGATGGGCTAAATGCAATGAGACACTACTTGGGCACCAGAGACATCACACTACACCAACATACCATGATGCTCCTACAGATGACAGAGTGGTGCCTAGACAACAACACATTCTCCTACAACAAACTACTTTACAAACAGACACAGGGCACGGCCATGGGTACTTGCTTCGCCCCCAGCTATGCAAATCTGCTTATGGGCTGGTGGGAGGAGCAAGTAGAAAAACAAATGAAGGAGTACCACCAGCAAGGATTCGCAGGTTGCTATGGGGGTAGAAGGTTTTTTCCAAAATGGAGAAAGTCTCCTTTTGTTAGAAACCCCTCACTCATCACCTAGTGATGACATGCTTCATCATCGGGGTCCACCCTAATGACCTAGCGTCATCAGGGTGTGCTACAACACCTGATTGCAGTGGAGCAGGTTGTGAGTGATGGGGCGTGAGAAAAAAGGGGGGTAAGTGTGTTAAAAATTGTCCTGGTTTGAACTTGAGAAAAATAAAGATTTTTTATTAGCAAGCAACTGGACAATGTTAAAATCGTGGCGAGATAAAGTGAGGGCCGTGATGAGCCCGTGTATCTCTCTATGTGTTGGGTCTACATGTTTCAACCTTAGAGGTTATAATGAACCAGGTTTTCGTCAGGACCTTAAAACCAAATTGGTGGACGGTCTGCGTCCCCTAAAAGACGCACCCAATCCTACCAAATGGGACCACTGGGTGGCAAAAGTGTGCCTGTGGTATCGGCTCGCACCACACTGGGTGAGCTCTCAAAAATCAAAAAGCCTGTAAAAGAAAATGCGGACAAATGTCACATATTAAGCGTATTTACAAGCCTGTAACGTAGTGCAGTGCTTCAACGTAGTGCCTGCATGCTGTCTATCCCCATAAACTAGTGATTCAATGGTAGATTCAAATTTTTAGCGTTACTGGTATAGGGCTCAACTCCAACATACTTTAATGGGAGGAGGGATGTGAAAGTGCACAATGAGGGACGGTGCAAATTAACCGCAACTTGCACACTGAGTACCAAAAGTGCTGTGATTGTGTTGGTCTATTCACAACTTTCACGCAATTCAGTGAATAAACAATGCGCGGTTCATTACCACTGCGCCGTGCTGACTCGCATATCGAATATTTTGTGCGAGGCTATATCCATTAGATAACACATGTACTGTCATGCTAAATTGTACCACACAAAACAAAACAAACACGCCAGAGACACGTGACAGACAAATAAAAAGGAAACTAAGGCTCACTCTCGATGGAGTGTTCGAGGACTTCATAGGGCAGGGGAGGTTACTCTCGTGACCAAACGTATTCTGCAAGAGATAGTTTTGAAATGGGGCGTTATTCCGAGATAGATCGGTTTCAGATCGGCGGAGCTGTGTCTCTGGAGACAGAGACAGAGACAAAGAGGAGGATTTCGAGGACATTACCAATGGCCACAATACAGCCAACCTCCGTTCCCCACACCATTCATGCCAGACCAATCATTTCCCTTGTATGGATGGCAGCCACCATTCCAACCACCCTTCTTCCCACCCAACCAATACCGTCCTCCTTTTCAGAACAGAGGCGGGCGCGGGAGAGGTCGGAAAAGAACCGGGAACAATGTGCAGTGGGAAGACGAGGATCCAGTGGGCAACAACACCAGAAGCAGAGCAGGAATGAGCAAAGCGGGGCCAAGCAACAAGACGAACTAGTCACTAATCTCTCCTCAAGAAACCTCACTGCAACAGAAACCAGAGTACTCAATAAGGGTTTAGGATTTGTACCGACTGCACGCCTGGACAAGTTCAAACTGCACTGCGAACTGGCCAATTTTTTCCGGAAGCTGAAACTCAAAGCCTTCTTTGAAAAATATCCAGGTAATGAGACTGAGGAAACACCGAATGAAACAGGCCTAAAAATCAAGTCAAAATTCACACCACCACCACATACCATCCCTGTGGAAATCCAAACTTTTGAACAGGCGGTGTTCAAAGATATTGAACAAATGAGTGAAACAAGGCAATTTCAAAACAACAGTAGGCAGGAACAAGAAGCAATAACGAAATTGAAAAATGACAACTCTGTCATAATAAAACCTGCTGACAAAGGCGGCGGCCTGGTCGTTATGAATAAGATTGATTACGACACTGAGTGCAGAAGGCTACTTAGTGACATCAAGAGTTACCAACCCCTACCAAGAGATCCTACTGAAGAACTGAGAGCAGAAATCCTGCAACTAGTTGAGACAACAGAGGCCTCTGGAGGGATCTCGAAACAGGAAGCAGACTACCTCTGCAAAACGGATGGCAAAATTCCATATTTCTACATAGTGCCAAAAATGCACAAAGGAAAAATACCCCCACCAGGAAGGCCGATCGTGTCAGGAATAGGTTCACTTCTCGAACCTTTATCTAGGTTTTGTGACTTTTTTCTAAAACCCATCGTGCAATCAACATCAACATACCTGAAAGACACTAAAACCTGTTGACACTCCTGAACAACATACGAGTAGATGATGAAACTATCCTACTCAGTTTTGACATTGAGAGCCTTTATACAAGTATACCTCAAGATGCCACCCTGAATGTCCTTCAAACCATATTGGATAAGAACAACTGGGAACACCGAACACCTAAAACATTCATCTTACAGTGTGCCACTCTTGCACTCAAAAGAAATTACTTCGAATATGAGGGTTCCCTGTACCTCCAAATCGGTGGTACATCCATGGGCAGTGTCTTTGCTCCAAGCATAGCCGGACTATACGTCCACGATTTTGAAGAGACACATATCCTGACTGAAGATAACCCTTACATGGAACATATCAAGTTCTGGCGTCGGTACATTGACGACGTCATAGCAATCTGGCAAGGGCCTGAGGAAATACTTAAAGACTTTACCACCTGGATCAACACCCGAGACCCCCACCTCAGATTCACTTACAACTATGACAAAAAACATATGGTCTTCCTGGACATAGAACTCAAAAAGGAGGGGCAGGAATTGACTACCAAAACGCATTTCAAGCCTACTGCCAATAACAATTTACTAAGGTACGAGAGCTTCCACCCTCGTCCACTCAGGGAAAACCTACCATATGGCCAATACCTGAGGTTGCGGCGCAATTGCAGCAAACTATCGGACTATAAACTTCAAGCACAAGATCTCACCTACAAATTGAAACAACAAGGATACCCCAACAGGATAATTGACAAGTGCCAGAAACGAGCAAGGAATCAACCTAGAGATGCGCTCCTAGAAGAAAACGTGATACGAAATGACTCAGCCCCCTCACGTGTGTCACAACGTACAATGCCATATCCAACAAAGTGAGTAAGACCATTAACAAACATTGGCAAATACTCAACACAGGCGTGTTCAAATGGGACAAACCGCTCTTTTCCTACAAAAAGGCACCAAGCATAAAAGACAGCCTTGTCAATACAAGATCGAAAGCTGAAATCCACAACCACAACCCCAGCATTACCAATCTGTGGAACCTACCGCCGATAACCGGACACTTCAAGTGCGGGGATTGTAGTGTATGTCATCTGACTGAGAATACAAAAACTCTGAATCTTGAAGAAGGCAAAGTATGGGAACAGCGCAAACACACGAATTGTAACAGCGCGAATGTGGTGTACATGATCACATGCACATGCGGCAAGAACTACATTGGCATGACCACCAGGAAGGTCAAACAACGCATCTGCGAGCATCGCAGCACAATACGCTGCAGAAAGAACGCCACCAAGTTGACAGACCATTTCCTGGGGGCTAACCACACCCCAAATGACATGCGATGGACTGTCATCGAACAGATCCCGAGTGGACCAAATTCCCAAAAAATGTTACACGAAAAGGAACAGCGTTGGGTCTACAGGCTTTGCACCCACATTAATGGCCTGAATGATAATATCCCTTGGGCCACAGTACTTTCACATTAACTTATGCTCAACCACTCTATACCTGCCGATACTAAGACTGCCTTCAATCTATTTGATTGAGTAATTCCCGTAGTTTACTCCCATCATTTGGGCTCACTTCAGCACATTTTCAAGGTTAAAATGTGCCCCCTCCCTTTTTGAACCCTATTAATCTATGCCCCCGTGTCTTAGACACTTAACAATATCAGTGCCAACAGCATTCTGACAACCCTTTCCCTACTGGCTCTGGGTTACACGTTGTTTTGCACATTTGTGACTACATAAATTAAACCTTCCGTTTTTTTCATGCAAATGACTCCTCCCAAAGAAATTTCTCTTTTCCCCGGTACTGCTAGTAATCTAGCAGACCCCAGGATCGAACTCATTACGGTCTTGTGCTCCCATGACCCAGTGCAGCCACCATCGCAACTAATTTTGGTTGCCTAGATACCGCGCACGTGATCGCGGCTTAACCACGCCCATCACGGTAGCGCGTCGGAGTTATCTACTCATGCCTACGCCCAGCCCACTACTAGCAGGGCGGATAAGGTAGTAGGTTATCAGACAGAGTCCTCGCCGGCAAACTGTAAGTAAAATCCTCCCCCCCTCATTTAGGGCGGCATTTAGATACCGAGCGCCACTTAACGCGCACAGGACACAGCTCCGCCGATCTGAAACCGATCTATCTCGGAATAACGCCCCATTTCAAAACTATCTCTTGCAGAATACGTTTGGTCACGAGAGTAACCTCCCCTGCCCTATGAAGTCCTCGAACACTCCATCGAGAGTGAGCCTTAGTTTCCTTTTTATTTGTCTGTCACGTGTCTCTGGCGTGTTTGTTTTGTTTTGTGTGGTACAATTTAGCATGACAGTACATGTGTTATCTAATGGATATAGCCTCGCACACAATATTCGATATGCGAGTCAGCACGGCGCAGTGGTAATGAACCGCGCATTGTTTATTCACTGAATTGCGTGAAAGTTGTGAATAGACCAACACAATCACAGCACTTTTGGTACTCAGTGTGCAAGTTGCGGTTAATTTGCACCGTCCCTCATTGTGCACTTTCACATCCCTCCTCCCATTAAAGTATGTTGGAGTTGAGCCCTATGCCAGTAACGCTAAAAATTTGAATCTACCATTGAATCACTAGTTTATGGGGATAGACAGCATGCAGGCACTACGTTGAAGCACTGCACTACGTTACAGGCTTGTAAATACGCTTAATATGTGACATTTGTCCGCATTTTCTTTTACAGGCTTTTTGATTTTTGAGAGCTCACCCAGTGTGGTGCGAGCCGATACCACAGGCACACTTTTGCCACCCAGTGGTCCCATTTGGTAGGATTGGGTGCGTCTTTTAGGGGACGCAGACCGTCCACCAATTTGGTTTTAAGGTCCTGACGAAAACCTGGTTCATTATAACCTCTAAGGTTGAAACATGTAGACCCAACACATAGAGAGATACACGGGCTCATCACGGCCCTCACTTTATCTCGCCACGATTTTAACATTGTCCAGTTGCTTGCTAATAAAAAATCTTTATTTTTCTCAAGTTCAAACCAGGACAATTTTTAACACACTTACCCCCTTTTTTTCTCACGCACCATCACTCACAACCTGCTCCACTGCAATCAGGTGTTGTAGCACACCCTGATGACGCTAGGTCATTAGGGTGGACCCCGATGATGAAGCATGTCATCACTAGGTGATGAGTGAGGGGTTTCTAACAAAAGGAGACTTTCTCCATTTTGGAAAAAACCTTCTACCCCCATAGCAACCTGCGAATCCTTGCTGGTGGTACTCCTTCATTTGTTTTTCTGCAGTTATACCCAGGGGTACAGGAGTACTCCCCGTTCACCCTCGGTGAACATAACCCTTGCTCTCATTGTTGTTTTTCTATGGGAGGAGCAAGTACTCATGATTGATCACCATCACACAGTCATCAAGAATATAGTGATGTACAAGCGCTACATAGACGACATCTTTATGGTGTGGCGAGGCTCTGAGCAAAGCGTCTTGGAATGTGCGATAGACATTAACAGCAGCAACTGTTTAGCACACCCACAGGGGAAAGAAACTAACAGCGCACTACAAGAGCCAGGATGCCTTGCATTTTGCCACGCCCAGGGGCAGGTATACAAATGAAGGTGTGCATGTTATACAGCACTTAAAGTTTATGCCATTTAGACGCAGCAGAAGAAGGGACTGGGAGTTCCCGAAACGCGTCTGGCGTATCATTTTTTATGACAGTGGCTGTTTTATTCTTTGCTTGCAGACTGCCAATAA
This sequence comes from Lissotriton helveticus, assembly GCF_964261635.1. Classification (NCBI taxonomy): domain Eukaryota; kingdom Metazoa; phylum Chordata; class Amphibia; order Caudata; family Salamandridae; genus Lissotriton; species Lissotriton helveticus. Next base: position 40,756 of record NW_027612062.1, read on the forward strand.
ATACAAGAGAAATTCATCCTCGAGTGGCTTCTTTCGAAAGGGGAATCCTGCCTTGTTGGATAATTAACGGCCTACCTCGGTCGTGATGTGAGGCCCACCGCAGAAGAGCGGGTCCTACCAGATGCGGAAGTGTTTGGACATTTGGATCGAGGAACGAGCTGGCGCTAATCGCGGGGAGCGCCCGCTCACTCTTATTGACAGCCGCAAAGCGGGGCACAGAATCACAGTTGTTTTCATCTACCCACATGGGATAGAACTTTGGTGTATTTGAACTGTTTAGCGCACCCACAGGGGAAAGAAACTAACAGCGCACTACAAGAGCCAGGATGCCTTGCATTTTGCCACGCCCAGGGGCAGGTATACAAATGAAGGTGTGCATATTATACAGCTCTTACAGTTTCTGCCATTTAGATGCCGCAGAAGAAGGGACTGGGAGTTCCCGAAACGCGTCTGGCGTATCATTTTTGATGACAGTTGCTGTTTTATTCTTTGCTTGCAGACTGCCAATAAATACAAGAGTAATTCATCCTCGAGTGGCTTCTTTTGAAAGGGGAATCCTGCCCTGTTGGATATATATATATAAATATATATATATATATATATATAAATATATATATATATATATATATATATATATATATATATATATATATATATATATATATATATATATATATATATATATATATATATATATAGTCATTGCCAAACCTGCACAGACATAGCATTTAGGGATTGCACTTGATAGACACCATGATGGATACAGACCTACAATTATATTACATGGCAAAGCAACCATCCTGAATGTGTAAGATTTAGGGTGAGAAACTGTAGAGCATGAGAGTGGCTATGCTTGTTGAAAGTGTATTGCTGTTTGAAAGAATAAGCACAAACGTGAAGAGATGGGAAGGAGAAATCATGATTTGCCAGAGTATGTGAGTGGAATAAAGGAGAGACGTCAATGGGGTTGACAGAAAGCTCCATATTAGCTGCTGGTGCAGGTATCTCGGCAGCCATGCATTTAACTCCCTGCTTGTGTGTCTCTGTGGAGCCTTCGACTTGTATGACACCAGCCACTGACTCAGAAGCCCTCACCATGCAGCCAGCCTCATTCAGGTTTTCAGTCTCAGTCATCTGATTCTGTGGAGAGCGAATTACAGGCTTGCTGATGCTGTGATAATCTAAGATGTGTTGTACATAGCCACTGAAGAGGTCCAGGAGTCACTTACCTGCATCAGCAGTCACTGCAACTAAGCTGACTGGTCTGCTGATCCTGGGCTTTCACAGACTTCGAAAGGCTCAGCAACACAGGTTGTGGTTCTACTCACCCCCCAAGGCCTGCCGTGTCCCCTCACCAAGTTTGAGGCCAGTATCCCTTGTCGGAGCCGCAGGAACCAAATCCCTGTGCACTGCGTCGACTTGCGGTTGCAAAGAATTGTTGGCTTCCTTCCACCAAGATCTTCAGGCTCCAAGTAGCCCCATCATCCAACATATCCTATGACTAAGATATTTGTCCTCTCCACATCACTTGCATGTGGGCTTGCGAGCTGCTTGAGGTCCTCATGTGAATCCAGTGCCTCCAGCCTGTGGGCCCTCTTGAGGGTCATCTCTGGCTTGTGGTGAGTCTTCTGGACATTGATTTTACTGACATTGTACCCTTTTCAACTTCCATGTTGGTTGCAGTTGCCAAGGCTTGTTGGTGCTCCCGCCGGACATCGACCCCTCAACTCTCGACATCCGATGAGGGACAGCTTATTTAAGGCTCCTGGTCTTCCACAGCATCGCCTGGTCCACACAGCTGCAGTTTCAAGGTCACTGTCAGCTCTCCTGCAACACTCGACATCAGTGGGAATTCGTCTTCCGTGCCTCCTGGTCACTCCTCAGTGGCGTAGTTCCTGTCTCCTCTGCTTGCAGGTTCTTCACATCTTGAATCCACCTTTGGGTTCCACTGGACACTTTCCCCTTCCCCAGCATCAGAACCTTCCTGAAGTCCTCCATTGGGTTTGACAGCGGTTTCTGATGCCACTTCACACCTATGCACCCAGCTTCCCTGGTGCAGGTATCCTGGTTCCTAAGGTATCCATGGGTGGGGTGGCTCTCCAACCTTCTGTCTTCCACTGGGTTTCTTCAGGGTTCACTGGGAAGGGCCCTTCTTCTTTAAAATTGCAAACGGGACTCACACATTGACTTGCATTGATCTCGCTGTCTTGTTCTCACTCTGCACATGGCCTCCGTGGGGCTCCTGGCTCTTTACTTTGGGTGGTTCCTTGGGTCCCCCGCACTTCTACAACTTCTGGGTGTAGTCTTGACTTGAGTTGTGGTTCGCATACCACTATTTTAGTATATGGTGTGGTCTCCCCCTGGTGACCCCTGTGTGTTACGTGCTACTTACCTGTCTCTATTGATAAGTACTGTATGCATTGTGTATATCTCCGGCTAGGAGATATTTGTATGTGTTAGTGAGTGTCTTATAATAAATACATATTTTAAAAAAAATACGCTGTGTGGTTCTTTTTCACTTAATCTATACCTATAAGATTATGTTCTGGTAAAACAAGCTCCTTTACACTCCTTCTGGACTACGCCTGAACGCTGCTCTCCACAGCTATCACTTAGAGAGCTTTCTGAGGATATCTGAGACCGCTAAAATCACCATAAGGGTTATCTGAATTGGTGCAAGGTGCCCACTCACATAAGTGTACACCATATACCAAGCCAGCTTCTCACAGCACCATAAGTACATGCAGCATTCAATGTGCTGGTGTAAGATTGAATGTTGTATGTACTTGTGGTGCTATACTTCCCAAGGACAAATCCTATTTTTTCTAACAGGACATGTAGTATGTATCCATATAAGTGTGTTGTCCTGAAAGTCGAAGAAATCTCACACATTTTTTGTCCTAAATAATTCCTTCAACATAAGGCAGATTTGTCAGCGTCTCAAATATTCACTGCCCCATAGTGAAAGAGTACTTTCTGTTAGTTAGAAAGTGCTGTGGCAGGTGAAGGATACAAGCCTGAAAAGTGCTGAGCCCCTTCACAGATAGTGATAAATGTAAGTGCATATGAAGAACTAAGATGGGCAGGTAATGCATATTGTAATGCATATGCAGGTATTTAAAAGAACCTTGCAATGGGTATTGGATTTCCTTGTAGGATATGTCTTATGGTGGCCTGTCCTTAATTTGTAATAAAACATAAGTGCCAGTGCAATTGTCAGGACACCACTAGAGCTTGCAGCACCCATTTCCTCTGCCAGTGCTGCCAATGACAGTACCAACACAACTACTAATCATCTCTATCCTTCAAGTGTGACAATCCAGACTATTCCAGGGACCAAAAGCTATAAGAATAGTGCAGGTGGGAGGTATAAGTCATTTTTAATGTACATTGAATTAGTAAACAACTTTTGTTGTGCTCTTTGCTAAATCAGACAAATAGTACCACTATGTGGCGGACTGTCGTAAGTGCCAGTGTTGACAATTAGGTATGGTGCTGAGCACCTGCAACCACCTGCTCAAATAAAGCATTAATGGTGACTACTGAACAAAATTGTTTTGTTGACATACCTTCCAATCTCCATGACAGAAATGTCACAGATGGAACATTCAGCAACACTATGGTCTTTATAATTTGTTCAAAATGAAGAAAACCAAGAAGCGTATTTGCTAAATGTTGCACAGGCAGTGTGTCTGGCACATATATCCATACTTTTGACCCGATGGTCCCATTTGCCTTGGATAATTGGGGGAGATTTGAACTGTCTGCTAGACCCAGCACTGGATAGGTCCTACCCCCCCACCTCTACCTCAATCCTCTACCATACGCGCTGCATCATACCTATCACAGTGGCTCACACACTGGTCCTTAATAGATAGCTGGTGAACTCTGAACCCGGCTATCAGGGAATAGTCCTATTCCTTGCCATGCATTATCTATAGATCGGCTTGGACTGCTTCCTCTGTTACCCCACCACAAAGCACAAGTCATGGAAGCAGAATTCCTGGAGAAGACACTGTCAGATCACAACCCGCTACTTTTACAAGTTGCGTGGGAGGACTCCATAGCACCAGTTCCCAGCTGGGGCTTGCTGCCCACAGGACTCGAGGACCTTGTATTCCGTGACTTGGTCCATGCAACACTTAAATAGTGGAAAACAACAACACAGCCTCCACCCATTTGGTGGAGTAGAACTCTTTAAAAACTGTGGTGCGAGGGCCCTGAATACATTCAGTTGTAGGTTTGAGGGGCACACTCACCTGGGAGCTTGCCCAGGTTGAAACATCCTTGCAGGGTCTCGAGCAGGCCGTGATAGATGACGATGGTGTCAGGTTCAAATTGGCAGAAGCTAGGGACTGCCATGCCCAGCTGATTGAGTTGTTGCGATGTCTCGACTATAAGGCTTACCAAGCCAAAATACATGCAGAAGGGGGCAAACCAGTATGTCTATTGACATGGCTACTAAATAGTACATGGGGCATAGAGCTGTAGACTACCATCTGCGAGGCTCCCAACTCAGTTGCCACCACCCACTAAGCGATACACATGAATTCTGCATGCACTACCAGGCCTTATACAACCCATACCTCTACAACAACAGCCCAATATTCAGGAATACCTCCCCAGGGTTACATTACTGGCGGTGCCTGTGTAACAGAGAGAAGCTCTGAATAGCCAGATAACAGAGTAAAAAATGTGAGGTGCCCTACGTGACTTCCCTATCATTAAAACCCCGGGCGAGGATGGCTTGCTTATCAAATTTTATAAAACATATGAAGCCCTACTGGCCCCTAAATTGGATGAACTTTACTTGTCCGCTCTCTCCACTGTCCATTTTCCCCCATCCATGCGGGAGGCCCTCCTGGACATGACCCCTTGGAGGTATCCTCCTACAGACTGCTGTCCATGATGGGTAGTGACAATAAGATCCTTAGTAAGGTACTGTCAACATGGTTGCAGGCACACATACTGGTCCATGGTGATAAGAACGGGTTCATAGTGGGCAGACCCACGACCCTCAATATCTGTTGATTACACAGACTATTGGAGGAAGCTCTCAGACAGTGATCCTACTCAGCGTGTCTGCTCGTATCCCAAAAAAGCATTTGACACCTTGGACTGGAACTATATGTTTGTGGCCAAACAGAAGGTGGGCATTTGGGGTGGGCTCTTGTAGATGATTAAGCCCCTCTCTCCTTAGCCATTGGAAAGGGTAAACATGGAATGCAGGATTTAAAGACCTTTTCCAATCGATAGAGACATTCATCAGAGATGCCCCCTCACACCTCTGCTGTTTGCTCTGGCAAGGAAGCCCGTGGCACAGTGTCTTCATCAGTCTGGCAATGCCTGGGGCATACCTGTTGGCGGCGAGATCCACATCATCTCCCTGTACATCGATGACATCCTCATATATATGAAAGATGTTTGTGACGGTATAGTTGATTTCGCCCACATCCTGAACTATTTCAAAACCATCTCATGATTGGGAGTCAACTGAGCTTAAACTTGCCTGTTCCTGTCATATCCAAACTTCCCCCACCGAACATTGTAGTCCGCACTCATGTCATTATGTGGGAGCCGTGCACCTATCGGTAGCTGGGAATTAATATTTAGCACACAACCCAATATTTAATAGATGGCAACCGCACATGGGCGATAGCTTCCCTGCGGCTTTATGTTGCTTTCTGGAGCACTCTACCCCTAACAGTGCAGGGCTGAGTCACCATTTCTAAAATGGTGATGTTGCCACTGCTCCTATACTACTTCACAAACTTACCGGTTTGCATCCCTAGTGCACTTTTATGGCAATGAACCCGATGGTGAGTGGCTTTGTATGGAGCAAAGGGAGGCGTAAAGTGGCCCTGTCCAAACTGCAACTACCGACTGAAAGTGGGGGGGGTTTGGGTGCCCCAGCGTGAACCCTACTATCTGTTCCTACCTGGCTCAAGGCTGCCGGAGGCTTCAAATAGCCGCATTCAGGTGGCATATAAGTGTATTGCAGGTTCTGCGGATCATGCTTTTTATATAATTCTATGCGCCTGAGATTCCCCTGCACTCTGTTTGTGCTTTCTGGGAAACTACTGGTCGAGAGGGAGTTCCAGTCTGGAGATCCATAGGCGTAAGCCCCTATGAGACTTATTTCATGACGGGGACTCTCATCCGGCTTGACTTGTTGACAGAACAAACAGGACTCCCAGCAGGCCTGTTCCTGATGCACCAGTGCCTTGCATTAGAGCTGAAGCTCTTGTGGGGTATCACTGACACTGAGCCTGATCTGCATTCCCTGACACAGGTACTCCATACAATGGACAATGGGCGCCGCTTGATTTCCTGGCTTAAGAAAGCTATCTCACACAAGAGACAGGCCCCACAGCCATCCCTCCGCCAACCCTGGGAGCACGATATAGGGTGTGTATTGACCGGAGAGGAAAGAGGGCAGAGTGCTGATGGACCCACTCTCAGTATGTCCATTACAACATAATACACAGAGGTTACCTCCACACTGGCCAAATAACACAAAATATACCCTGCAGTACCATGCAAGATTTTAACGGCTTGGAGGAGGGTTTTTTTCACCCATATTTTTCTAGGGATTGCAATAGTTTGGATATGTTTACCAGATCAAACATCGATTTTAGATCTATAAATGATAGATATACGGGGGATTTGAGCACTTTTCCATACTTAACACCCACCAAATATAGTTTGGCAGCTTGATGTGCAGTGGAAGGCCCCTCACAAAGGTTGACTGGTCATTTTTCTGTTGCTTACAGCTATATTTGGGCATTAACCTGGTACTAATGAGGTGCAACCAATTCCCAGAAACTGTTAACAAGTGTAACAAGGATTGGCATAGCCAATAGTTCTTGGTTTTGGGAACTTATAAGTATTTAGTTATGCAGCACAATATCCTTGGTGCAACAACATCAACTGTTGCAAGGCTAAACACTTATAAGGTCCTGAAGGTGAGACCTATTGTCTATGCCAATGCTTGTTTACTTTAACTTCTCAGATTTTATTGATGAATTAGAAGCTGTCTGACAGAGGATTCCTGGTCATTCGGCTCACACAGTGCAGGCCTGTAATTTAATAAATAACATTAACAATTCCATCAGAAGGTCTTGAACCCATGACTAAGACAGGATCAATCAAATCTTCAAGAAACATTGTAGATGTATACATCAAGCAGATATCATCAGACTGCCCCAACATGAAATTTTAATTTCTTGTGTACTTTTGTTTTTAATCTAGTGCACCTGGAAATCTAAAGTGCCAATTTCACACTAGGCCAGCCTTTTCCAGAGCTGGTGACCCAGGGGTGAAGCTGTCAAAGTCGCAACTTGTTGAGCTCTGCATAGTCCAGAGTTATTTATGTTACGTTACATTACATAGTACAGATGGCATACTGCACTGACTCTGTGTTCGCTGTAGACCTTGGTCTCCAGAAGACAGAGCGCTTTAAGAAAACATCAAACATAAAGTGATCTTCCTGACATTAATGTCTTCTAACCATGTACACCTCAAGACGGGTATTGGCTACAGAGAGAATTCAGTGGTAATTATCTAGGTCTGATGTGTCTAATGCAGAAACAGTCGGAAAACATGGTTGTGCAACAAAGCAGCAAACACTCACCAAGCCAGACTTCTATGGCACACACCTTGAGGGGAAATGCTTAACCGCCTTTTTGTCAGGCGTGGGATGCGGAGCATTCCACGTCCTCTCTTCTGAGTGGTGCTAGAAGCCATGATGTCCGCTGCCTGATTTACCTCCAGCTATGCGACAAACCAGTGTTAACAACTTGGCGAGGGGAGCTGAAAGTGTCACCTTAGTTGCACTGTAACACATCAAAGCCTCAAAACAGAGAAGAGAAATGACCCCCACATACAGACACATAAAACATACTACAAAGAAAGATGGGGGGTTTGGTAAACAGAGGCAGCACTCATACAGCTGATCTCTGGAACCTGGCTCGCTGTGCACAAGTTCAAATAAGGGAAGTGTCTTTAAATGTGTGGTATTATGACTATTCAGAACCAGAAAAAATTAAACCACAGGATAGGTCCTCTGAGTGAAAGACAGGGAAGCCATAACGTTAGAGCAAGCTCACCCCACACTCCGAAAAGGATTTTGTTGACCCTTTATTTTATTTTTTTCTTCAAATACATGCAGTACACATTGCACTGTTTATTTTCATAATCGTTCGAATTGTATTGTACCGAGAATGCATTGTTTTCTGTGCTGAATATTGGATTACTTCCATTACTAATATCAACCTGGGTGTCTAGGTCTAAACTGGCTCTTTGAGGGCCACCCTCCGAAAAGGATGCCTGCATGCAGAAGCTTCCACACAATGTGCCTACCTCTGAGGGACTTCTGTAGGATGATTATCCAATGTGAACTGCACCCTCGGGGTTGGGGAGGAGAAGGTGATGTGGAGATAATAACAAAAACAAGCTAGCCAATCCCTCATTTGAACATACTCTGGCAGTCGTGATGAAGAGGAAGGGAGTATACTATGTAAAGTGAATTAAAATTGAAGAATCCCCGCTGCCTGTTGGCAATTGTTAGCGCTCTGCAGATATTCCGAAGTGCTCATTGGCTGTGGAGACAGCACGTGCCTCATGTGATGTTGGTAAATACACAGTCGTCCTGTGACATTTGACGCATCTTGTGCAGGTTGGAGTAGGCAGATCTGTGCTCTGCTAGGGGAGTGTCTTAAGGGGAAGTAGTCAGGATCTGGCAGTTATGACGTGAGACTGGTGGTGACCGTTTGTCGCGGCACACGCATGCCCTCCTACTTTGATGTGCGATTGTAGGGGAGGGGAAAGTTCTGGGTTTGACTCCGAATGGTGAGTTTGAGTGATGGTCGGACACATGAGCCAGGACATGGTTTCCCTGCAGCAGTGGTCGATTTCCGACTGAGAGCCTACTGTGAACTGAATGGGCAATCCCCGTTGGTTGTTTTCCTAAAGTGCTGTCCACACACGAAGCTGGATTGTATAGATGTGCAAGCAGGGTATTGGACGGCAGTTTTCTAAGGCATGTGGCATATTTAGCACTTAATTAACACTGGATATTAATTTATGAACTACCGACCCACCCATCTTGTGGTCGTGCAGTGTCACCGAAGCGATTCCAACTAGGAGCGCCTCGGAGGGGCTTTGTGGTATTTCAGACAGCGACTCTGCAAAGCGGACTTATGGCTCCGTCCGGAAGGGCTGAAGCGGAATTAGAATAGTAAACAAGCTGACGAGGAGGGAGGTGGAGAAGGGAGGGGGTAGTGAGAGCAGACAGCAAGGGGGTGGAGGAGCATGATTCACGTGCTGAAAGGCTTAATGAGTCATTACAGAAAGCCAGATGGGGGTTCTGCGCGTGCACGAGCGCGTAACCGCAAGCTTGAGGCCAGCAAAAGCTTGTGGTAGCACTTTTAAAATCCACTCCTAAATGTCTCGCCAGAGCAGCGCATGCGCTGGCTCAGGCGAGACCTAAAAATGACAAAATAATTAAGTAATGCTCTCACAAAATGTTCCACATTACGCCACATAATTTGCCTTTTCGTGACACATAATTTACACAACACTGCTGCATTAATGTGGCCTTCCCCAGTGGCATAGTTCCAGTGGCCCTGCCTATAATTACTGGATAGCAGCTTACTTCCTTTCTTGTGGAAGGGCACTATAAGAACAGTTTGCCATGAGGGAGGAATGCAACTTTTTGACAGAGCCTCAATGAAAATCTTAGACCAGCCTTCAGGGTTAGAGCAGGAGTATCCAACCTTTTCTGTAGTGAGAGCTAATTCTGTTCAAGGAAAATCCTCACGAGCTACTAGTAAATTTGTTACTTTAAAATAGTGATTCTTCCATTGTTCAACCCTGGTTGCAGCTCAAGCTACTGTTGCCACTCTTCTTTCATGGTCCATTATTTACACACATGGTACAACTGATAGAGCAAGGCCTACAACATGGCTAGTTTCCTTGTGCTTTAGTTAGACTGAGAGTGGATACAGGTGGTCCTGTGCATACCCCATAGACCACACATTATGTGTTTGTGTGTTATTATAAGACTCTTCCAATGGTTTGGCTAGCTGTCATTCTAAGGATCTTGAGCTGAGCAGTGCTGTCTTTAATAGACACAGACTTTCTGCATGAGATATTGGGCTTGGCTTCACCTCTGAGAGCTACTTTGTGCATGCTAGTGAGCTGCCAGTAGCTCCTGGACTACTATTTGGAGACCCCGGGGTTAGAGTGAAACAAATCCACTGGAAATTGGTTAGGGCCGGTGGGTTATTGGCCTTTTGCCCTAGAATTGCTCTGTCTATGTTCGGGCATAGAATGTTTAGTTCTTCAGTTACTGTATTGTTGGTGGGTACTTCTTATTATGTCAAGCAGTTGCTGCTATAATACACTGCCTTTTGGTGATCCACCCAGGTCTGCGAGCAAATATGACGGTCTTGACTATTTGTGCCATCCATGAATACTCTGGTAAATTTCCCCAAAAAAGCAGCTTGAATGTTCAGCAAATATAGCTTTACGGACACCATCAACATATTGCTATGTACTAGATAGGTATTCGTTTTCCATTTTACTGCTATCACACTGTTATCTGGGACGCTACTAACATTAAAGTGCATACGGCTTTCGGATCTAGCCGCAATTCTGCATCTAAAACACTATGGGTCATGGCCACTTTTGGCCATCTGGACTACTTGCATGTCCATCACTGGTTCCCATAGATCGTTTGGGAATAGGATATAATCGATTTGGCTGCTTCTGTTGTTGCCTCTAAATTTGGAAGCAGCGGACTGTCTGAGATGGTTCACCATGCAATAAGTTTAATTTTAAAGTTGTTGTTGTAATACTTTATTCGATATATTCATATCATAAAAGTACAAACATTACTAAACATAAAACCAATGTACCAAAGTATTACATCCATTTCATCTTAAAAAAGTTAAAATCTATATACAATTATAAAAATAATTACAGAGGACTACAGTGCATTCTCAATAATATTCATATATCTGGATATAGTGGGAGTTTAATTTTTACTATTACCTAACAGCCTAGTCAGTATAAACCAAGCGCTAGCAAGATACTTTGCAACCCCACAAACAATATACAAGGATGTTGTATCTATTAGAAGGATACGCAATGCAGTCCTAAAGTCTCTAACACCCATCTCCCTACACACAGGTTTTAACCATCTTGCTCTAGGGTGCTTGTAAGCCCTACAAGCAATCAAAAAGTGAGGTAGAGATTCTTTCGTGCATGGGCAGCCTGGACAGGTAACATCGTGATCCCTCGCTCCTTTCCACCCCTCTATAAACTTTTTAAGGGGGAGTATACCATATCTCATCTTCAAGAAGAGGGATCTATCTCTTGGGATTTGAATGTAATCCAGAAAGGGCTCTAACTTCCTAGTTGGCTTATGTTCCAGGAATTGGTTAGTCAAAGGCCCCCACTTTGTGCTTTTTAGATCCTCAGCCTCCACCCACTCCCAATAAAACATTTTGACAATTTGTTTATGTGCTAGGGACTGGGAAACCCAAAATTCGGCCATGCCTAAACTCACCACCAACTGCCTCAATTTATTGAGCCACTTTATCTTTTTTGAGGCATTCAGGTTAATCAGCTCATCCAACACCAAGGCATATTTTGCCAATTCTGGTGTCCTTCTCAGGCGTACCCAGAACAGCAAAGGGCGGAGGCGTACTATATCCTCAATTGATCGTTTGCCCATGTCGTTAAAGAGGGGCTTCAGAGGGGTCGAGTAGGGGAGCGATACTAAGTCTCTCACAAACTTATTCTCAGCTCTTACCAGGTCCATCGTGTTCTCTCCACCCCACAATTCGGAGCCATAAACCGCCGAAGGTAGCGCCTTTCCCTCGTACACTGCGAGGACTGGGGCTATTGGCCTGCTAATAGACAAGCGCTGATTCCTCAGGATGACTCCGGAGACCCTTTTGAGATTTAGGAGCATTTTTGCTACGTGGGAGTCCCATTTCATGTTATTACTCAGCCTGACTCCCAAGTAGTCAAATTCTTCCACCACCTTTAACGCAGCCCCATTTAAAGTGAGATGAACTTTCCTAGCCTTTTTTTTGGAAGATAGCACCATCAGCTTCGTTTTGGTAGTGTTGACAGTTAGCCCTCGCTCATCGCAAAATAAACTAAAGCGATCAAGCAGTTTCTGCAAACCCGATGGGGATTTGGACATCAGGAGGGTGTCGTCTGCAAAGAGGAGGGTAGGTGTTTTATCCCCGGCCAGGACTGGGGCATCCGCAGGGTCCTCCCTCAAATGGTCTACCACCCCATTGATAAAGAGGGCGAACAATGTCGGAGCCATCACACAGCCCTGGCGAACCCCTCTGTTGACTGGCACCCTCCCTGTTCGCTGGCCTTGGCTCCCCCACCGGATTCTGGCATACTTGTCTTCATGGAGCCTAACAACAAACTGCAAAAGGTGACACTGGAACCCCATGTCCAACAAAACCTTCCAGAGCTTGTCACGGGGGATTACATTGAACGCTGTTTTTAAATCTATAAAGGCCAAATATAGGCTACCCTTTGCGACGGACACAGATTTCCAGTATACTGCACAGAACCTGAAAACCTGGTCCATCGTTCCCACATTTTGCCTGAAACCCGCCTGAAAATGGGTCCGAATATTATCTTCGTTGAGCCATGTCCCTATACTATTAACAATGACCCTGCCAACTACCTTCTGAATTGTATCAATTAAGCTTATAGGTCTGTAGTTGGCAGGGTCTTCCCTATCACCTTTTTTTATATATGGTTACAACCTCTGCGCCTTTCCATGATTCGGGGACAGGATGTCCGTACATGATTAAATTCATTATGCAAGCAATGAGGTCGGACCATAGCTTTGGGTCGTGCAGAAGTAAATCGCCCGGCAGCCCATCCGGGCCTGCCGCCTTGCCGGGTATTATATTTGTAATAGCATCCTGCACTTCCCGGGGAGCAAAGGCTTCTATCTGCGTTTGGATCTCCATACTAAATTCATTATAAGCCCCTCTTATTTGCCCCAGATCTACTGTCCCACAATACAATTTTAAAAAGTGGGAGTGCCACTGTTGTTCCGTAATATGATTTGGTATTGGCTCCACCCCTCTTCTATCCAGTTTATTGACCAGGTTCCTGAACAGAGTTGAGTCTTTTGCATTGGCAGCAAACTTAAGTTGCTGCCAGTGCTCCTCCTCCCAGTCCCTCTTAGCTACTTTGATACTCTTACTGTACTCCTTCCTGGCTAGTCTTACTGCTATCAGATCCTTTCTTTTAATGGAAGTTGTTATTGCCTTTCTCTTTTCCCTACATTCCGCGGTATACCAAGGAGTACCAATCGAGGGTTTTCGATTTGGATTGGTAGGACCCCTGCTCTCCCCATAGTAAAAAACACACCAATTTTATCTATTAGATTCTTATAGGAATCAGTCAGTTTAAAATCTGAGGAATTAGGCTGTACCAGCCTGCCAGATGTTAGGTCTCTAGTCTCTGCTTGCACCAGTTCTTTAATACTAATTAATTTTTCCTCTTCACAACTTACCCTACTCCATTTTAACTTCCGATTGCAATTTGCGGGGATTACTTCTTTAGCAATCATCACAGGACCACTCCTCATTTCAATCTCACTCCCCAAGTTGATACTCATGCAGAGTGAGTTGTGGTCACTATCCTGTGATTGCCTAACCTCCATGTCCACTAGGCTGCCCCATGATTGGGTGTCCAGTAATATATAATCTATGCGTGACGGGCAACCTATTCTGTTGTATGTCATTGCCCCATTAGGATCTGAAACAGTCCTCCCATTGAGAGCCCGTAAATTATGTTCTATTGTTAGGGCATTCAATTGTATTGCTCTAGCCGACCATTTCTTAATAGGTTTTAAAGTTAGAGGGGGAATGGACTGCCTCCAATCATCTGCACTAAGCCCAAGCACCTCCTCATCAGCTAAGGGTTCATAAGTGCAATTGAAGTCACCCCCTACTAACACTTTAGACCTTGGGGAAATATCCGCTAATGTCGCATCTAGTAATGCTATTGTGGGTGAGGATTGATCACACTGGGAGCCTCTCGCATATACACAGAACAATTCCAGTGTATTTCCCCCATTCGGGCCCTTAAGGGATATATATAATATATCATTTGAAGGTAAATTATGGACAGTGACAGCTCAATTCAGTGCCACACTAATCCATATATGGAGGCCACCTGATGGTCGTCCTCTCCCTGCCGTAATTGCTGGGATAAAATAAGTAGCATACCCATTTTTATGGAGTGGGATCATGCTCCATGTTTCTTGGAACATGCAGATATTAAATGTATCAATAAAGTCGTTCCATTCTGGAATGGCCATTTTTTTGCAACCCTGCTATGTTCAATGAAAGAATATATATATATTTTTTTTTAGAGTTTTATATAGCGCGAACTTGAACCGAACCGAATCAGTTATCAGAGCGCTTTACATAGCACCAGTTACGTTACATGAGGACACACTTTCATTTTTTTTAGGCACGGGGAGATTAAGTGATTTGCCCAGAATCACAGGGGGTTTTTGGCGTCGTTAACGAGACTCGAACCAAGTTCCCCAGGTCCGAGGTCGAGCGCCTTAGCCGTTAGGCCAACCCCTCTCCCATTTTTTGATGATATTGATGATATTAGAAGCTTCAGCTTCTAATATCATCAATCCCAAGATTGATGATATTAGAAGCTGAAGCTGTTCCCTTGGCTGTTGCATAGGGCAATGATCCCTTATCTGCTATACTAGGGATATTTCGCCCGTTGCTAGTTAGTTCCTCCCTCCTACAACCGTACTCATATCCAATAGGGAATTCCACTTCCCTCTCAGCAGTACTTACAATAAGCTTGCTCTTGTGGTTTAACCTTGGGGCTTTGGTTATATCTATCATCTCATTTGTCTGATAGCCCTTCCCTAGTCAGTCCACAGTGTTTAAATCTGATTCGTTTTGGACATTAGCTTTTGACCGCCAAGGCGACTGTCTGATTTGTATATTTGAATCTATATTCAAGGGTGACCAGATTCTCAGCTAATACCTTATCCCCTAGTTGTATTTCAATGCAATCTGTAACAGAGTTTACCAGGGGCAGTCTTTGTACTTTGATCATATCTACCCTGATAATTGATCTGCATCCTCTCACCTGGCGCGTCCATGGTATCGCTTTGTTACAGGTTGAGTCCCTATTCTCGTGTGCGTTACGACTAAGTTTAGGAACCCCCGTCAGGTAGACGATAGTGTTTGGAGGACTGTGTGATGAAGTATGAACATTAGACCATTTGCCCCCCTCGTTTGCTGTTTTTTCCCCCTCTAATACATTACTGGCCAACTTTCCCTACCCCTGATGATTTTTTCCCCAATGGGCCTGGCTGTTTAACTACGCCCGCATAGGAACTGGAGCTACCATTGCCCCGCCCTGCTTGCCCCCCACCTAACGGGTGTGTGGTTATTGTTTTGCTACCAACCCTTCTGATGCTTTAGAACCACTAGGTTGTCCTACCCTTGTATTGGGGGTTCTTACTGTATTGGGAGCCACACCCTTTTGTGGGACCTTTGGGAAAGCCGGTTGAGTTAAAATTGAAGTTTTACAGCCTACTTCTAATACTGCCCGATTGTTTTGGAGATTTGCCAAGGAAGATGGCACAGCTGATTGGGGAGTGCATGAGGCCTGTTTTCCACCCTGCTTGACTAAATCCATCAATAATTTCTTTATGTGCACAATTTCCTCTTCCAGGCAGCCTATTTTTTTTATAAAAAGATCTTTAAAGTTCAGACAATGTAAACAATCTGATATACTATCTGGGCTCAACTCGTTGACTCTTGGTCCTTTTGCTGGAACCTCACCCGTTTCCCTTAGTTCACATTCCAAGACAGCATATCTATTAGAGCAAACAATCCCTGGACCGCATCTAGCCTCCAAACCATCCCTGTCATGGACCTCTATTATTTGAACAGTACCTTCTCCCCCTTTGTTTGTATTGCGCCCACGTGGTGAATCTGTAATATTAGGCACTGGGAGGGTTTTTGGTGCTGGGTGAATTTCAACAGCGGGCGGGGGTTTCTTTTGAAAAATTGCCGGGATTACTACTTTGCCCCGCTTCTGTGGTGCACTCTCTAGCAAGGGGTCTATGGAACTCCCATTCGATGACTTTGGGGCCCCCTGCAAGATCTCCTCGCATTCTTCATCAAGCAATTCAATGTTAGACAATAGGCAGTTGGATGCTGCATGTAATGACTTTTTAGCATTCTTACCTTTTTTACCGTTTGCATGATCAACACCCCCTTCGGTTGACTTTCTTTTTCCCATCCCCTTAAGACCCACTCTTAACTTATTAAGATGTAATATTTAGTACTTTTTTAAAAAGCAGCTCCACAGGGACGGATACACAGTTATTCTTCCCAGGTTGTAACAGTACTTTTTTGCAGCTTGATCTCTACTGATCCACAACTTAGGGGGGTAGCCCGGCCCTGCCCCTATCTGTCCCGGACTGTCACAGACTGTCCCGCCCTTGTCCCGGGCTTCTCCTGGCGCGCTCCCGCGCCGCGGGAGGAGTCCGGCCGTTTTATGCGCCTCCGGGCGCCAGGTGTAGGTGGCGGCGCAATGGCTCTTGGGGGCTGTAGTCCCCCCCTCTCGGCGGCCGCGACGCGGGATGGTGTGGCGTCACTGGCGGTGGGGGGGGGGGGGGACCTGGGCAGATGTCAGGAGCCCACCACAAGCCCACAGCGAGCAGGGACCGGAGCAGCAAAGAACCAGGGCGGATGTCGAGAGCCCGTCAAGAAAGGCAGCAAGGAGCACCAAAGGTAGGCAGGCGTTGCGAGCAGAGATTTTAGATTGGAGAGGAAGTTAGAGAAGGATCTCCCTTTTCTGTATCTACTCAGTGGAATAGAGCTGCCAATTCCTGGTAGCGGGATACCCCAGCTCACCTCCTCTTCTCTTGCTCCCTCATAAATATGCATTCAGGCGGATGGATATTGAAGTCGCCACAGACAGCACTTAGAACCAGGGATCACCTTGGCATTTTTTCCATTAATGACTTCTGTAATACTGCTAATTGGTCCACAGGTTTACACTACTGGTTTGGTTTCAAATACACATTTAAAACGTCTAATCTGGAATATGTTTTCTTGTGAACCTTGGCCAATGTTACGCGTAACATACATAGTGGGTTCGTAGATGATTAAACATTGCTACTTAATCCAATTTTGCTGAAATCCACGTGGAGAGCCCCCTCCCTGTTTCTCTTCCTCTACTGGGCCTGGTTGCTTCGATTGCGAATCCATATAGTCCGGCGGCACCAATGCAATAATAGAGCCTATCACAGCCCAAGTCTCCTGAAAACAACAAACCTCCTGAAAACTAACAAATGCCACCCAACCCCTATCCTCAAGCATGGATTGTGGACCAGCTATCTTCCAGGACAAAAGGCTATTCCCATTGCCTTTACACTGTGAGCCCTCGTCTGGCCGGGTTTTGCATGAATAGTCAGAAGACTGAGCTTTCTTATTGCTAAAATGACATGACCGAGGTAGGGCAAGCTTTCGGTCCTACTATATTGGAGCTTTTCAGAACGAACGGCTGGAAACCAGTGCCAGTTAGTGCCACCATCTACCACAAACTCAAGCCTCCTACCCTACTTGATAAAAACAGCTCTATTGCTATTTTCTCACCTGGTGACTGTCATATTTTTGGCATCCCTTAGCACATCAGGGTCAGTTTGTGCAGTCCTTCCGGTCTTTTGAAGAATGCTTGAATACCTTGTTGCTCCCAATTCCCCGGTCATGATTCGGTCCAGTGTTTTTGCCACAGATCCAATCCCGGCTGTTTGGGGTATGTCTAATCCCATTACATGGAGATAGTCCATATTATCGCCGTTCAGTTTAGAAATAACTGGTGTGTAAAACTCCACATTGGCTGAACATGAAACTCTTAGCAACCTGGGAGGTGGAGTTAGTACGAACACTGGGGTTTACTAATTTAATACCCTGTGATGATATCAGGGTAAGTGGAATGATGGTCTGAAACACTTCTAGTAGAATCACTCTATTTAATGGTAGCGGATGTCCTGGATCTGGGAATAGATCAATGAAAATACATGTTGTTGGTGGCTAGGTGGCCAACAGGTTGCAACTCCTAGGACCTCCTATGGTTTAGTTCCCACTGCCGACCCAGTCTGCTCAGGCAAAAAAAAACCTCAATCATGGTTTGAATGGCGCGGAGCTCCTTTCATTGGCGCCGCTCTGTCCATTGCCAATAGTAACAATATCATTTTCTTCAAGTAAACTTAGAGGCAAAACCGCCTGGGTGACAAAATCCCCTAGATTGTTTCCTACATCTGAGATTAAGACCTCATGAACGCCATTTTTTTATATGCTTCTGAAGTACTTAGATTTCTTACTTATCTTCTTCCTTTTCCAGTTTACTTTCATTTGGGGGTGGGTTCGGCACTTGGCTTGGTCGCGGAGAGGGGCTATTGAGGTGCTGGGATTTCCTTTCTGAAAATTGGATACAAACTCTTGTTATCTTCATTGCTTTCCAGTTCTCTCTAAATAGATATATTAAACTGAAGAGCTCTTCTGCTTCTGTTGTAGCACCATTATTTTTTTGTGGTTTTCCTTCCCTTGTCACTGGCTTGTGTCTGTTTCTTATCGGTTTTCTTTTTTGCTCACTGTAGTAGACGGCGATAACCTAATTACAGATGCCTGATCTCTTACAGCAGACAATGTGGCAGACCCATGATGCTTCTTTTGGTAGCTTGCATGTTGTTTCTATGTGTTATTTTCCTCATTAGGTGGTAGGGTTCCCACGGCGACCTCTGCAATACAGTTTTTTACTGCTCCACCGTTGCCGACATTTTTTGCTGCAGATGTAAGGATAGGTTTGTTGCATCTGGCAATCTCTGCACACCTTTCATTAAGACTAGGGAATTCCACCTTAAAGATACTGTCTAAAGTAAACTTTTCAAGGATTCCTGATGCATCCTACTGACTTACAGCTACCGCTGGGCCTCTGATTTCGTTAGATCTTGCAGAAAATGGAAAGGTTGAGGCTACTTCCACTGACCCTGGGAAAGAAGTTACCAAGGGGCTGGTACATGTCTGGGTTGACACTTCTAGCTTGGTCTCGTTCATGGCCATAACATTTACTATAAGAATAAGAAGGTCAGATTTGTGATTGTTATCTCGCACTATAGTCTCTAATACGATTAGCATTGAATTTAGTATCCGTTCTAGCGAAAATAGGGATCTAGAGACTGCAAAATCTTGACTGGCCCCGCAGGGTGAACTTTGGGCAACCATGTTCCTTAACTGAGAAAGCCTCTGATTCTGCCAACTTATTTTTGATAGCCTGGCATGGCTGGGGCTACAAAACCCCTCACAATCCAAAAGAGGGGGCACGCCCTAGATATTTGATACAACCATTGGAGAAGTCATCACAGGCCTACCACATTATTTCTATGGATGGAATACACAAATCCAAGAGTTGCATCATGGGCTTGTTGGTAGTGTAGCCTAGCGCACTAAGATCGGACATTTTATGTTCTTATGTACTATTCGGTACTGCAGAACCTTGCTATTTAGAAATATCTCCAGCAGAAGGCCAGGAGAACTGCATCCATGGAAGCATTGCAGTATAACCACTGACTACGTAAATTCAAGTCAAGTCAAATAATCTTTATTTCGATCGTTAAGATCATAAAAGATGTACAGCTAAACAAACATTAGACCATTGACAATAAAATTGTATAATAAGAAAAATTCATCAGTTTTAAAATCCATAAAATCATTTTCTAGGTTTCAAAGTACATTTTTAAACTAGATTAGGGACAAATTAATCATGGCACGGTAGAATCCCTTATAATTCTTGCGCGTACTCTCCACATTGCCGTCAGAAATTTCGCCATTACAAACACTGTTGGAGATGCAAGGTCAGTTTTAAGGACTCTGTAAGCTGGGGCATAGGTTCGAAAGCCCAAGTTCCTTAGGTAGGGGACGAGCCAGTAGGTCCTAATTTTGCAGTAGGCTTTGCAAAATAAGACCACGTGTATGTCACTTTCTAGCTTGTAATTACACGCAGGGCAGTTAGGTGAGTCTTGGTTACCATCCCAGTTTTTGGTGAGCGACCTCAGGGGTAGAGAGCCGTATCTCCATTGTAAAAAGATTTTTCTTACGTGCACAGGGGACATTACATCAAGGACATATTCGAAACTATAAAAGTCTTTTACTTTGGCGAATGTATCAGTTAGAGAGCCCTCCCGGATTGTTGAACTAATAGAACTTTGCAGCATAAAATCATAGAAAAGTTTAGCGAGTGCGTTCCGGGGAAGCCTTACAGACATTAGTTCAGGGTTATTCCATAGCTCTGGGACTCCAAGGGTCATACACATGTCTCTAATATACTTGAGCCATTGAATTTTGGACACTTGTATCGATCTGAGGAGCTCCTGTAATTCACTTCTATAGTGGCCCAAATCCTGACTACTCCACAAGCGCCTCCAATAAGTCAAGGGTTTGAGGCTCAGTTCTTCGGTGATTGGGCGCAATGCCAAGTCCATTCTCAACGGGAGTAGTGGAGTGCTCAAAGGAAGGGCCGTCAAGTGTCTAATAAAATTGTTCTCGGCCACTTGTATAGAATGAAGCGGTGTGTGTCCCCATAGTTCGGCCCCATGAGTAATGCCTCCTCGTGCTTGGGCCTTATAAATTTGTATTGCGGGTGCCAATGGACGAAGGTTTTTTTTTTTGCGATTCTTGTGATTGCGCCCGCCCTCTGGATTAATTTGGTGGTTGCTTTTGTTTTGTGTGGCAACCAGGTTAAATTTTGATTGAGTGTTATGCCCAGATACTCAATCACTTGAACTCTCTCCAGAGGTGTTGACCCCAGGCGTGGGTTTGGGCAACTTTTATGCTTATGGCTCAGGATCATAAATTTAGTCTTCACTGGGTTTATTTCTAATCCCCTTTTATTACAAAAGTCCAGGAATCCATCCAGGATCCTTTGTAGCCCCATTGGTGTTTTTGACAGCAGCAGGGTGTCATCCGCGAACATAATCGCCGGCACCCTACTGCTGTTCAATTGCGGCGCATCAATGTTGGGGATTCTGCACAGGTGCTCTATCACCCCGTTCGTAAATAAACAAAACAGGGTCGGCGCCAGCACGCATCCCTGTCTTACCCCACGTTGGACAGGGAACCTATCTGTGAGCCTGCCTCCCTTTCCGTATCTTACCCGGGCATAATTATCTGTGCGGAGTCTGATAAGAATCTGGAGAATGTCTCCAGGGACACCCATGTCCTCTAGTACCGCCCACAACCTGGCCCGTGGGACCAGGTCGAAGGCGGCACGGAGGTCTACAAAAACTGCGTACAGTGACCCCCCTTCTAAATATGCAGTTTTCCAAAATAGGATATTTAATCTCAATATTTGATCCACTGTTGAGACACCCTTCCTAAAGCCCGCTTGAAGGGGACTCAAGATCTCTGTCTCTTCCATCCAACATTGCAGCCTATCCAGGATTAGCCTTCCAAACAGTTTTTGGGTAACATCAATGAGGCTAATCGGGCGATAGTTGGCGGGGAGCAGAGGCGAACCCTTTTTATATATCGGTACCACCTCTGCTCCCAGCCAAGTATCTGGTAACCCCATTCCCCCCAGCACTGCATTGAATAAAACCATCAAGTATGGTGCCCAGATCACAGGTTCCTGCCTAAAGAGGTCACCTGGGATCCCATCTAAGCCAGGGGCTTTTCGGATGGCAGCCCCGATATGGCCACCTCAATATCTTTCAGGCTAAAAGGGGCTGATCTATATGTGGTGGTAATACTAGATACTGGTGTCTCTAACTCATCAGTTTCGGGGGCATATAGCCTCTGGAAGTGATCCTGCCAGACATTGGCGGCAATGTTTGGTTCAATTGCGGATGGAAGGTCCCCACTCCCATGATAGATTATTCTCCAGAATCTACGGGAGTCCCTATCGAGTAGGGACTCCGATAGATTCTCCCAATGCTGTATATCCCACTCCATTCTAGCGTTTGTTACAAGTGATTTATAGGCACTCCTTTTAGAACGGATCTCTGACCTACTGCCTCCCTCCTTTATGGTGGAAATAAGGTCTTGTTTTGCCAGCCGGCAAGTGCGATTATACCAAGAATTGATAAATTGTCCCTCTGCTTTCGGGCGGCCCTTAATAAAAAGATCTGCTTCAAGCTTCTTGATTAAATGAGTATGAACTTGAACTAGGTCCTCATTTTTATCTATTGTGGAGTGTGGATCCCACAAGTCGAAAGCCTCCTCAAGGATGGGAATAATCCCAGCATAGAGAGAGGTAAGCCTTTCTCCGCTGGAGACAAGCCTATCCCATTTTATCCGCCTCCTGTTGTTCTCTAGAAGGGTTCCTCCTTTCTGTTTCTCCTCACCTATCACTTTCACCCAAGGGATGGTGTACTCTAGCTCCAGGGTATTATGGTCACTATCATGTCTTGATGTTATTTTAAAATCAACCACCCTTTTCCATGCCTTTAAATGTACGAGGAAGTAGTCGGTTCTAGATTCCCTCCCTGGTTTATTGAAACGTAAATTCATTCCATTCATATTAATTGTATGTAAATTTCTCTTACATGGAAATCTGCCATGGATTTAGTCCTATAGACCCTACATTGGACATCACTGGTTTACTATGAATAAAAATCTTTATAGACTTAAGGATACAATTTAGTGTACTTTTTGTCGATCAATATATTCTCCTTTTGTTGTCCAACCCACACTGCCCACATGTTACCAGGCCTTGATGAACAAGGGGAAGGAATAAGTAATCCTAGACCACATAGCTGTGTATAATTTGCATGTAAGAGCATTCCTCACTCAATACTACATTACCCAAAAATAAAAATCTACAGCTACACCTACTGTGCCAATATTTTATCGCTTACACTAAATTATTTTTCAGTCCCACGGGCCAGTGGCAGAAAAGAATGCATACAAGAAACAGGCAAAAAGAACAGTTTCACTGTCCATGAGAAAGAAAGCTAAAATCCAAACACAGAAGAAAGGGAGGACTTAAGTGCAAGGCTAGAGGTTTCATCGGTCTATATTTATAATTGCTCTGCCCAATCAAAAGAATGGTACCTCTTCATTTGAGGCTTTCAAAGTGCTCGAAAAACTGGGCCGTGCATCAGTCTGCCTGAGTCTTCCTTGACTCTGAAAGATGCAGCCATTTTCACTCATCCTTGTGTGGAATCATAAGTGCGAATAAACACATCTGGTCCTAGTGGATGGACAGTAAAAGTGTGAAGTTACCTACATTTGTTTTTTATCGCCAACTAAGGAACTGGTCAACTGATTTAGATTCGAGCCAGAGAAAAAACAGAGGTTGCTATGATGTTACATACATGCATTTGCGATTTATAGAATGTTTTACCTTAAATATTTTACAAAGACAAGCAGAGAAAGTCAATCAGACAAATCTGTGCCCATTCCATATATGCAGGTAGACCTTTGGAAGGGAAGCTGTAATGTCAGGTCATAGAGATTCACTCGCAGTGACCTCAGCACCTTAAGTGGCTACTGGTGTTCCACTGGTGCATGCAACAATGCTTTTATGGGGTCCCAGTGAATGGGCGGAGGTGCACAGAGTACATGGCGCATTATGTCCCAATCTCCCAACACCAGAGACCATAGGTTTAGAGTGCTCTCAAAAGCGGCTCATATGATCCCAACCTCAAAAACTCAATGCCAGCCTGATCCAGCGAATGCAAAATTAGTTATGACATGTTGACCCTGGTGATTCTACTTCATTGCGAGCCTTCTAATAAGTACAAACATGCTAAATGTATTCTTGCCTCCATAAACCATTCAATTATGATATGTCCTCCATGTACCAACATAGGTGCTGGTTCTGTTATTCAACTGCCTTACACATAGTTGTACCATAATCCCATTTATCTGTAAGTCTCTGATATTGACTTTGATTGAATCATTTTCTAGCCAGTCACTCACAGGAGTCTATCCGTACTACCTAGTCCTAGACTATGTCCCTATAATATATATATATATATATATATATTTTTTTTTTATATCCACACCTCTTATATTCACATGTCCATCCTTACTTTGGGACATTCCCCTTGTTGTATATTTACTAAAGCAATTTGGATTCAACACATACCTCTAATATTACTCATGCGACTGAAATGAAACACAACGAGGGTGCTCTTTTTGATAAATGAACAGATTCCTGACTGGCACCTTTTTATATGCTCCGCTTCCTCTGGGTATCAGGACCATTTGACACTCAGTTGTGTGCTACTTCTTCAGCAATATATATTACAACCTTTATGCATAGGAATTGTGCTGACTAATACCCATGAATTTTGAGACTATTGGTACTTTTTTGGTGCAGCCTTGATAAAGGTAGTTTGTCAGGACAAAGCATGTGTCAGATCAGCCGCGACCCCCGCAGACAAAAGCGGTGGGTGGTGGGGCTGGCTGGGGGGGATTTCAAGAGACGACAACGAGGGAAAATTAATTTTTTTTTAAATTTTCCATTGTGGTCGTTTCTCGAAATCCCCCCTCCCCCCTAAGCCGGCCCCACCACTCTTACCTGCAGCAGCAGCGGCTGTGTCGGATGCTTTGCATTGTACCACCACCACAGAATTAATGACAATGTCAAGAATCTGAATAGAATCAATCAATGAGAGCTAGGCCAGCTTGGAGAATGTCCTTGCAAGGCACTTTTTTCGAGACAGTATCTCTTTCCATGTGCTCCATGGTGAATTTCGCTCCTCATCTAGCTTGTTCCTGACCAGCGCTGAACACTGCCAGCCACTTCCACCCTGATCATCCAATTTATAGCACCTGGCATTCTGTCTTTATTTGAAATTGGGTTACTGGCGGTAAAATTATTGTCCCTCTGCTTTTCGAAGAATTCAATATTATCATCCAAAAATGTGGCTCACCGTCTTTTATCTATGGGGTTGAATCTCATAGTACTTTTACAAATGCTTCTGTGCACCTAAACAGAAATATTTCAAGTAATTAAAGACCAGCCAAATGTAGCTTGTCCTCTCTTTTCCTTGTGTCTTACACTTAATTTCGCACCTTAGCACGGGAATGAATGAGGCTCTGGGGCTCTTATTGTGTTCGCTCAGCTCAGGTTTAAAATGTTTGCTTATCTATTCTTTTTCATTTGCTTCATATTATAACTTCTGAATTGCTCGATTATATTGCACTGTCCTGTTTTTGTAAGTGCCTTGAAGTTGTCTAATTCCTGGCATTGTGTGTGCTTTATAAAGGACATAAATGCAAAATACAATGCAAATTAGTACAACAGGGACAATGCCAAGGGGGCACATAGGTGTGAGTCTGCACTCCATGCTAATTATTCAAAAAGATTAGATCCGGAGGCAGATCCTTCGACGTTGCAGCTGCCAAGCTTTGGAATACGCTTCCAGCTGAAATTAGGCACATTTCTGAATTTCTGCCTATTAGGAAAAGGATTAAAACCTGGCTCTTCCCTAAGACAACTGTCTGATAATCTCTCATCCCTGATGCTCTCACTTCTCTGCCCCATCGGATTCAGTCAGCGCCAGGATGCCTGCTATGGTGACAGTGCGCTTAATAAATACCTAAAATTATTGCCGTCTTTTGCTTCCCAGAGGGGGTGGAACGGGACACATTTTTAGGTCTGCCGTAGAGACAACTTTAGCTGTTTCGCCATTCTGTTTGGAAAACAAATCATACTAAAATATATACATGCAAGCATATGTACAGTGGCTTTTGGTTAGCCGTTGTTATGTTCTAGTATTATTCAGATTTTACTTCTGACCACCACAGCATAAAGCACAGTACAATGGCCCAGCAAAGTTCATCCATTGGGAGTGAGGACATTGTGCCTGATAACCTATGTATTCCACTTCAATGTCTGGCCTGGTGTGCAAGGACTCACACGTCCCTCTTATTTGCATATTTTTGCCATTCTTTTGCATTTGTTTTTTTTTAAGTATTGCAATCTACCCAAGGCCAGACTTATGGCTATGCCAGTGCTTGTTGTTCCTTGCTTGATGGGTCCATGAGACACTCGCTGGGCAGCTTTTCTGCTACCATATTTCTCACAGATCGCTCTGTAAAAAGACCCCTGTGTGTGGTTACACGAATGAGCCATTTCTATAAAAATTCACAGCCTTAAAGCACTCCTGGTCAACTCTCCACCCAATGTTTGTCACTAATAAGTGGTATTAGGAAATAAATCACATTTGCCTGCATGACCTATTTGTTAAACCATATTGCTGTATGTCCTGCGACCTGGTGATTGTGGGTATCCTTCCTCTTTCATCTTTTCAGGGACTCCATCTACTTCCTGAAACTCCAAAAATATGAAAATGTATGTGTTATTTCCCTTCTAGAACTGGACAGTTGTGTCCGGCCTGCTTTGAATATCATCCATCCCGCACAGGCCTGTGCAGACTCAGGGGAGCTCCTTGATTGATCCAGAACAAAGAAATGCTGCCATTCACATATGAAGGGGCCGTTTTGTTGGACCTATGGCCACAACACATCCTCCCTTCATATTGCCTTTGCAGCAAACACCGCTAAATGTGTGAAAATAAGTGCAGCCGCCCTAAGTCTTTCTCACGAGTCTCCTATCGGCACTCCCATGTGCCAAATTAGCCACACACAAAGGCTGCCTATTCTAGATTCCACTTCATGCATCTTTCTTCCACCGCCCTGCACTTCCTGTCTCTTCCATCCCCGTTTTCTCCATTTGCCATTATTATCTTGTCTTTCTCCTCCTTCCTTCTCTCTTTTATTCCTTTCTCACTCTCGTTTGTGTCAAAGTCTGTCTGATGAAAAATAAGCCCTGGTCCCCAATAAACGAGCGCTGGTGCCATCCACCTGCAATCACCGACACGCATTTCACTTATCTAACAAATCGCGAGATTATGAACGAGAACGCCGTGTTCTTGGTTTGCAGGCCCTAACCCGAGGACCAACAGGTGAGACAAAGGAGTGAAGATAATGTGCACGCGGGCGGGGCAGTGGGAGGACTCCAACCGTTAGCTGCCTTATCACAGACCAGAGCGATTACCTGCAGCCCGTGCTCATTGAATTACACTCACGCGCTCTGAGACACCTTAAGCAAACACGTTAAAAGCAAACATGGGAGGTGGAAACATACGGCGATTAGCAGGGAGCTGTTAACGGTCCTCTAATGTGGACTTTCGCCTCTGATTCACACGCCTCGTACTTGAAATTGGCTGTGATTCTTTCAAGCTTCTTTAAGAGAGCAAAGGTAAAAAAAAATGCGAATCGGCTACCATAGATTCTCATCAAAGTGAAAGGGCTGAATTCAAAATTTGCGAACATACGTGACAAGAATTTTCAATTCTATTAAGAACAAGGAGGTGAGGATTATGCTTTCTCATTTCTTTATTAGAAATGCTCAGCAGCCAATTAGAAAACAGTATATAAATACAAAACTTCAATACCCATGAACCTTAGGGTATCACATGACATATCATAGAGTCTCTGGTATCAAAGGTCCCATAGAGAATACCAACTCCTCTACATACATAGGCAATAGCTTAATCGTTAAATAAATGGCATTGTTATTTACAATGCCAATAGCTTTTTTCCTTGCAAATGCATGACTTATTGCATTTACACCCATACATAGTCAACTACACAAAGTTACCCACACAGAGTAATTTACATATAGCTATCTACACAGAGCCACCCTCACACAGACAGAGTCATCCACTCATAGAGCCACCTAGACTAAAAGCTATACACACAGAGCCTCAGCCACACACACACAGAGCCACACACCCAGAGCCACACACACACACACACACAGGTACATACACATTGAGCTACATATACAGAGGTGCCTACATACACACAGATCCCCACACACCCACTGAGACACACACATACAGAGACACATACATATACACAGAGCTACGCACAGAGCCACACACAGACACACAGAGACACACACACAGAGCCACACACACACAGGCACACACACACACACAGGCACATACAGACCGAGTCACACATACAGAGGCGCCTATACACACAGAGAGCCACACACGTATACAGAGACACATACATATACACAGAGCTACATACAGACTCACAGACACACACTCAGAGCCATGCACACAGAGGCACACATACAGAGCTATATAGACAGAGCTACATACAGACACACACACAGAGCCACACATACTCATACACACACAGAGCTACATACACACAAAGGTCACACACACAGAGACACACACACACACACACTGAGCTACACATACAGAGGCCCACACACACAGAGACACACACACACAGAGACACACACACAGAGACATAAACGTAATGACAGAGCTACACACAGAGGCACACACACAGAGCCACACACACATAGGTACACACACATATAGACACACACACAGGCACACACACACACAGGTACACGCACACCTAGCTACACATACAGAGGCTCACATACACAGAGTTACACAGAGACACACACAGATACACATACATATATGCAGAGGTACACACAGAGTCACACACACACAGAGCCACACATACAGAGCTACATACACAGAGCTACACTCACACACAGAGCCACCCCATACACACACAAAGCCACACACAGTCACACACACATAGCCACACACATACGTAACTACACACATAGAGGCCCATACACACACAGAGCCACACACACAGAGAAACACACACACAGAGAAACACACATACACAGTCACACACACACTCACATAGAGCTACACACACATAGACAGAGCTACATACAGACACACACAGAGCCACAGACACTCATACACACAGAGCTACATACACACAGAGGTCACACACACAGAGGTACACACACATAGACAGCCTCACACACACACACACACACACACACACCTAGCTACAGACATAGAGCCCTACACACACACACACACAGAGGCATACACACAGAGGCACACACACATGCACAGAAAAACACACATACATAGTCACATACACACCCATATAGAGCTTCACACACATACACAGAGCTACACACACAGAGTCACAGACACAGTCACACACACCTAGAGCCACATATACACAGAGCTACACACATATACACACAGCGCCACACACAGAGCCACACACACACAGAGCTACATCCACAGAGCCACACACAGAGCTACCTTCACACAGAGTTATCCACACATAGAGCCACTTAGAATAAAAGCTATATTCACAGAGCCACAGCCACACACACAGAGACACACACAGAACTACACACAGGCACACACACACACACACGTACATGCATACACCAAATTTTTGGAAGACAATGAAGTATGGCATCCCAACCAATCCGGCTTCAGGGTACAACATTCCACGGAATCTGCCCTCCTGCTCACTTCTGATACCATTCGTATGGCATTGGACCAGGGTAAGAAGGCCGTCCTGATTTTATTAGATCTGTCGGCGGCCTTCGACACGGTGTCGCATGCCATCCTGATTAATAGGCTGGAAACATCTGGCATCTCCGGCACTGTGTTAGAATGGATTAAGAACTTCCTGAGTGGCAGGAGACAAGTTGTCACCCTGGGCGAATTTCGATCTAAGGAGAAGCAAATAAAGATGGGAGTGCCGCAGGGGTCGAGTCTTAGCCCGACACTGTTTAATGTTTACACGGCTCCTCTAATTAGGTTAATTTCGACATTTGGAATTGACGTAGTGGCATATGCCGATGACACTCAACTGATACTGGTCCTGGATAAAGATACACATGAATGGGAGGAAAAGCTCAAATGTTGCCTCACTGCGACATTCAATTGGATGAAGTCTAATCACCTAAAGTGCAACTCGGGCAAGACCGAGATTGTGCCCATAGGCCTGAATAACAACTTCATTCCCAAAACTTGGTGGCCGGAAAAGGCTGAATTTCCGCCTCACACAACTGAGTCAGCACGGAACCTAGGGATTACGTTCGACAGCAATCTGTCTTTTAAGCAGCAAGCCCTGAATGTTTCAGGGACCTGCTTTGCTATCATCAAAGGACTCAGGACGTTTTTTGATCTACTTCCATTGGAGGCCAGAAAAACTGTAACAGTTGCCTTAGTAACATCGAGGTTAGACTATTGCAATAGTCTATATGCAGGAACTACTAAAAATACCACCCATAAGCTTCAAATGGTGCAAAATGCAGCAGCCAGGCTAGTTCTCAAATGGCCGAAGAAATCCTCTGCAACATCGGCACTAAATATACTGCATTGGTTACCAATAACCAAGAGGGTCCTTTTCAAAATACTGATAATTACCTTTAGAGCCATCCACGCCCTAGGACCAAAATATTTACAGAGGAAATTTGCTAGATACCACCCCACACGCAATCTGCGATCGTCCAGTGCTAACCTGTTGTCGGTCCCCACTTTCAGACTTAGCACGAGAGGCGGCAAATCACTCCCAGTACTTGGAGCTAAAGCTTGGAATACTCTCCCCCCTTCTCTACGTGCATTAGACAAGGAAAAAGACTTCAGAAAGGGTCTTAAAACCTGGGTTTTTAAGCTACAGGACACTTGCGCTAGAGCCCTAGTGTAACAGTGGGATGAGTCTTCATCTACCACCTACCTGTTTCCTACATCTCTGGATCTTTATCGGGCGCCTAGATGCTCCTTGGAGCGATTGCTGCGCGTTATAAATGCTTAATTACATTACATTACATTACATACCGAGCTACACATACAGAGGTTCACATACACACAGAGTTACAGAGAGACACACACACAGATACACATATATATACACAGAGGTACACACAGAGTCACACACAGAGCAATACACACAGAGCTACATACACAGAGCTACACTCACACACAGAGCCACTCCATACACACACAGAGTCACACACACATAGCCACATATACAAACCTAGCTACACACACAGAGCCACAAATTGTATTGGTGTGCATATATATGTATATATGCATTTATTATAGTAGAGTGCTGCATACATATGCATTGAAGTACAAAGAAATCTTTTTATTGTTTTCAAACAATGAGCATTCAAAAAGTTTTAACATAGATTATTAATTGTAAGTATAAAAAAGTATTTTACAATTTTTGGGAATTTGCATTATTATTTTTTTTGATGTTGAATTTAAGAGTCTTCAATTATCTCTATAACGTTTCCATTTTGAAATATTACATTTACTGTTTTTGGTAAGTAATCCATGAGAGCATCTCCAAAGTCTTCTACGTCTGCTGGAATATGTAGATAGTCCATGATAATTTTATTTTGTATGTCCATAGATTTAAAATGTTCAGTGTATTTTATTTGTACTGTAATCATACTTTTTTCTTGTGTAGTATTTTCCAGGCCATAGATTGTTATGTTTATGGCTTCTTTAGGTGGTTCTATTTCCTGTAAAAGAAAAAGTAATTGTTAATTGAGGCATTTACTGTCCATGTATCTTTTTTTTAGTTATTGTAGTTATACAGATGTTAAGAGGTATGTTATGCTTATAAAAGAGTAAGCTGTAGTTGTTTTTCTTAGAGGCAAAAGAAAATGCTAGGTACAATGTACATAAAGATCGAGTTTTAACAGAGAAAACAGGCAGAGTACTTACTATAACTTTGAAGTGAAAGGAAACATTTTGACTGAAGTATTTAAATAATTTTATTAGAAGAATATAAGCGTGTTAACAGTTGTATGAAAAAAAGATATTAATTTTGTGCCTATGCTTGCTATTTCGATAGGTATTGCAGAGGGATGCTGTTGTTGGGGTAGAGTAAACCAGTAATTAATGCAGCTAATGAAAACAAGTTTAAAGGAACGTTATAGTATTTTATTACTTACTTCCAATTTAGTAGTCCGAGTAGAATTTAACATTTTCTCATTGTTACATTGGTGTACAGTCAAGTGTGTCATTTTCACATATGATCCAATTTTGATTGGGAAATTTGTTGCGTCCCTCCATAATGTTATTTTCACGGAGTCTGTTGTATCAATAACAGTTATTGATTTCAGTTTTGTTTCTTGTCCCGCAACAAAAATGTTTTTTGTTTCTTCTTCCTGCAAAATATAAAAAACATTTGCATTATTTTTTTTATTGTGTGTATATAGTGACAGTATTAGTTGTATGAGAGTGTGTGAAAGAGAGTGGTGTGTCAAAGAGAGTGGTGTGGCAAAGAGAGTGGTGTGGCAAAGAGAGTGGTGGGGCAAAGAGAGTGGTGGGGCAAAGAGAGTGGTGGGGCAAAGAGGGTGGTGGGGCAAAGAGAGTGGTGTGGCAAAGAGAGTGGTGGGGCAAAGAGAGTGGTGGGGCAAAGAGGGAAGTGGTGCAAAGAGGGGGATGGGGAAAGAGGTGGTGGCAAAGAGGTGGTGGCAAAGAGGTGGTGGCAAAGAGGTGGTGGCAAAGAGGGGGTGGCAAAGAGGGGGTGGCAAAGAGAGTATAGAATTTTTAAAGAATTTTCAATTTTGTTTAAGTAACATACCTCAGATATTGTCCCTGTTATAGTCATTAATGTCCGTAATTGTGCTTGTTTTACTTGTTTAATAGGTGAAACTGGTGGAGCGGGTGGTTCAAGGATGTTTTTCGCTTCTTGTATAATTAGACTTGGAAGTGTTAAAGATGGCATCCTTGATATTTTTGTTTGTTTCGTTAATAGTACTATATTGTTTTTTGTAAGGAAATTCCGAATAATTATTCCGCTTCCTTCTTTAGTTTGGTTGTACAATTCTTCATTATAGCAAGTGGCTTTAATAGAACCACTTTCATCTGCTAGGGCAAGATGGTATAATATTCTGTTTTCTTTTTTTGCATTTCTGTAATTTGTCTTTGAAGAACATGTAATTATATTTACTCGTATTGCTTTCTGATATGGTTTGCTCTCATCTTGTTTGGTCTGCTTAATTTCTTGTATAGAAATCATCTGAAATGAGAGTAAATTGTGAGTATACATCCTGGACATAACTTGTGCAAACAATTGAAATGACTTCCAAAAATCCACATCTTAAATTATACATTATGCTTATTAAATTGCTACCCATAAGGCTTTGTGATCACTATAATATGACTCTAATACACCATAGTGCGTTAAGTGTGCACTAGTATAGATATGATCTAATGTTGATTTGTAGTCTGTTGTATATTGTTTTATTTTTTGGTCACATTTGAATCCGTTTAGCATATATTGTAATAGTAGTGCTGTGTTTTGTGATTCTTGTGTTAAATCTATGTTGAAGTCACCCATTATTATGTAGTTATAATTAGGGTAAAAGTTTAATATGCTACCTAAAATTTGTAAGTGTTTGGATATGTACATGTGGTGGCTTGTATAGCATTACAAATAAGTAGTTGCAATTATTAAGATGTAGAGTAAAATGTAGAATATCAATTTCGTGTTGTGTTTCATATATTGGCATTAAGAAAATATTTTTACGGTAGTAAATAGCTATTCCATGCTTAGCTATGTGATGGTGGAATTTATCAAATATTAATAGATGGTACTGTTCTATTAAGAAAGTATTGCTATCTGATGTTCTAGTAGTGTTTATTTCAGTTAAGCATAGAATATCAGCATTCATTATATTTGTGTCTGATTTCAGTGCTGTGTAATTTTTTTGCAGTGATCGTATATTATGTACAATTATATTACACAGTTGGCTATAGTTTCATAATTGAGGGACTGATATTTGCAATTGCACATCTGTCCTTAATCTGGCCATTTCTTCATGTGCTTTTAAATGTACAATTATTTTGTCTTGCGGAAAGTTTTTAATATAGATGTTAGCTAATGATTTGGCTCTGCTTAAAGCTACATAATGCATATGATGTACTTTGCTATTGTTAAAGTGGATGTAAAGTGGTTCAATTGTTTCTCCTTGTGTCCTATGTATAGTCCGTGCAGATGATTGGCGTAGCGGGAATTGTTTGCGTATAATTGTTATATATTTCTGTGTAAATTGAAAGTGTCGTGTTATAGCATGAATTGGTGTCCAATGAGGCAAAATGTTAGTGGTATATATGTGTTTATTTTCTAGCCTTGTAAATTTACCAACATTTTCTTTATCAAAATGAATCCATATTACAGTAGGGGTGTTATTTATTGTTTCTACAAATTCAACTATACCTGTAGCACCATTTGTTAATCCATCATTAACATTAATATTGGAAGTTAGATCATATTTTAATTTTAAGGCAATATGTACTATAAATGGCAGGCCCATTGTTTTAGTTGGGTTTGTAGGTAATTGAGCTAGTATTTTCTTTTTAACTATTTCAGTTAAGTCAGCTGCTACTGTATCTATAGCTGTTGCTGTGTATACAGGATAGTTTATTATGTGTTGTAATAAAACTTCACTATTAATGTTATCAACTTCTTTGTTTGTTGGCATAATATAAGGTATAGTTTTGCTAATGCTTATTGGTGGTTCTAATTCTCGTGTTTGTATCTGTATTATATCTGCATCATTTTGGTTCCCTTCTCGTAATCTGTTTAGCAGTTCAGCAAAAGGCAAGTCATTTAGCTGTCTCATAATTTTTGTTAACTCAAATAACTTAAAATGTGCTTGCCATAGATTAGTACTTAATGGTCTGTATGAATGTCTAGGGTTTTCAAATATGTATGTGTCAAAAACTGGCTTCAATTGATACAAATCTCCAATTGCTAATATAGATATTCCACCAAAAGGGAGATTGGACATTTTTATATCTTGTAATCTATTATGTATGAAATTGAATAAATTAGTTCCTTACATTGATATCGCATCAATTATTAGCAATTTAAGATGCATTAATTCGTTTTGTAATGCATTCCTGTTCTCATGAGTTAGTGGTTTATGAGTTAGTGTTTGTGAAACTGGTGTTTTAAACGTACTATGTAGCGTTTTACCATGAATGTTATGTGCTGCTTTGCCTGTTGGAGCTGTAAGCAATACATATATGTTGTCAGGATTTTCTCCTGCTCTAGTATTGTAGTATCGTAATAATGTTTGGTAAAGTGCTATAATAAGGAAGCTTTTACCTACTCCTGCACCACCTGTACAAAATGTGTAGCAGGGTTCTTCTTTTGTTTTTATCCAATTTAAGTGATGGTATATAAAGTTAAGTTGTTCATTTGTAAGATTTTGCATTATACTGTCATATTGTTCATTTGGTATTAAATTATTGGTTAGTGCTTCTTCAATACTTGTACTTCTAATGCCTAAATCGAATGATAAGTCATATAATAATTGTTCATTAACTGGAACTTCTGGACATATGTTGTCATCTGTTTCTATATCTGTTGGGGGTACAACTAATGGTTCTAATGCACTGTTTTCATTCTCATTGTATTTTAGTGTTTTATTATCCTCTTAAGTGCTGCGCCTATACCAACGGCCGACGGCACCACTACCTCGGGAGTGCTGCCGTCGGCCGTTGGACGTTCCACCTGTACCTGCGCAATGGAACGTTCAGCACTGGAGCTGGACGTTCCAAAGCAGCTAAGGTGTTACATCTATTATGATGAAAATCAACAGTGATTTTAATTTCAAGATAGCGTTCATAATATGTTTCTTTATTTGTATTTGTATTTAATTATACTTATAGAGCGCCTATCACCCAAGGTCTCTAAGCGCTAAGATGTTGACACGGTTCGAAATACAAATGCACTACAGTATCTGGCAGAAAAGAAAGATACTCACAACTAAAGGGGCAAGCAGCAACCTCATATGGACCTAACCATAGGCCAATGGCCAATTATTAGATTTTCTACTCTCCACGGATAATAAAGCATTATAATTCTCTATAATAATTTTCGGTGTCATTTTTTTCGTTAAATTTGCAATAGCGAATTATTTTACCCTTTTTGCGTTTTATGTAGTCAGTTTCTATTATTTCTTCTTGTATATTAATCTCAAGTTCTTCCTCATCTGAGCTATAAAAGTTATTTTCTGCGAGGAAATTGTCATGGTCTGTTTCCTTTTTTTCCTTTTCTATTTTTTTTTCATCATTCCTAGATGCATAGTCAGCTAATGTACATGCTTCTAATTCTTCAGGCCGTTTGCTGTACTTTACTATAATATTTTCAAATTGTATTTTATTAGAAGTATCTGGCAATACATTAATAGTCTCTATGTCTTTTAATAACTATGTACGCTTTTCCTGTGGGCTTGTATTAATGAATACAAAAGATCTAGAACTTTTCCGTAAAGGAATTTGCAGTATAAGATAGGCTGCTTCTTGTGCACTTATTTCTGTACAGTTTAAGAATTTGTTACCTATATGCTTAAGTTGCTCTTTTATACTAGGATTGTTAAATACTTCTTTTGCAGCTTGTGCGATTATTCTGCTCATCCCACGTTGAGATTTACTAATATATGAAACTATATATACAGCACATGCATATGCATCTAAGATGTATTGTATATCTATATTTGCTTGCCATGCTTGTAAAATTGTAGTATTGTAGTTATTAATAAAGCATTCAGCTGGTGTTCTTTTTAGGAAAATAGTATTTTTTTCTATCATAGACTGTATACATAAAAGATACTGTTTTAAATCTAGTTGCATTGAATCTAAGAACTCATTAAAAGTATAACTTTGGAAGTCTTGTGTGTTCATAGTTAGATGTATTAGTTCAATTTGCTGAAGGAGTTCTTGATTAGTTTTGTCTAGTTCTAATTGTTCTAATATATAAGTTTCTGGCATGGGATATTTTGGGTACTGATATTTGCATGTTCTTTTATGCTTGATCCGGCAATTTTTTGTATACCCATGCCTTTGGAGGGGTATTAAAGACTCTATATTTGGATCTTGTGTCTCTGCACATGTTATATACTAATTTATAAAAGTAACAACTTCATTGAGCTCAGAGGTTTCATATTGTGGAGCATTCTCTATCCATATTATAGCATGTATATGTGGTGATCCTCGTTGTTGGAATTCAACTCTATAAAAGCAATCTATCATTTTGCCAATTGGGTTACTTTCATGTAATAAAATACAATTACATAATTTTCTAACTTGGAAATCAAAATGTCTTGCACATGTAATTGGATTTTGTTGTATTAATGTGCATTTAGGGGTTGATTACGATCGCGGACGGACTTGTGTCCGTCTGCGACCCCAGAGGAGGAGGGAACATCCGCATGGGCTGCAGCGTTCCCTCCGTGCCGATTAGGATGTGACCGCCAGGGTGGCGGTCACATCCTCTATCTTGAACATTGCGGCGGGTGCAGCTTCAAGCTGCACCCGCCGCAATGTTAAAAATGCATGCATCGCATTTGCGTGCACAGAGCGGCAGGCACCGTGCGGTGCCTGCTGCTTTGTGCACGCAAATGCAGGGGGGTACCATAGGTACCCCCCATGTGCACCCACCACCCCCCCTTCACCACGGGGGCCCGCAACGGGCCCCCGAAGTGAATGTCCGTATGCTTTTCCACGGCGGAAAAGCCGCCGTGGAAAAGCATATGTTTTCCTCCATCCTAATATGCCTGACCCCGCCAGCCATGTTAGAGCTTTTCCGCCGCGGTCGGAAGGCGACCGCGGCGGAAAAGTAGCGGACGGATTTCAAGACCCACCGCCATCCTAATATGGCGGTGGGTCTTTTGAGGCTCCGCAGCGGTTTTCCTGCATCCTCCGGGCCGGCGGTGGCTTCCGCCGGCCCGGAGGATGCGGGAAAACCGCTATCATAATCGGCCCCTTAGTTTCCCATGACATATTCTCAAATTCTTCATTTGTACATTCTTTCTTTTTTTCACTACGTAATAATATATTAATTAAATGATAACATTTTGTTTCTGCAGCTGATCAAGTTAAAAAAAAAGTTGGTATTCCTAATTGTCTAATCATAGCAAATAGGTCATTTTTGCATTGCTCCCAATATGGTGGTGAACTACGTATAGTTTTTAGTATTTTGTATCCGTCATTATATTGCAGAATACTGTTTAATTTTTCTTTTATGTCTTTTGCAGTTATAATCTTCCCATTATTAAAGTATTTTCTAAGGGAGATGTATATTTTGCTATGTATTTGTTTTATACGTAATTTAGTCAATTTAAAGAAAACATTTGTTATAGACTTTGCTACTCTTTGATCATTACTTCTTAATTCCCATTGACATATTGTGCTGTAATGTATTGGTACATGCCTTTCTTTATTAGTTGGTCTTCGCTTTCCACAAAATATTGTAGAGAAAGCTAAATATTGAGAATCTATATCTTCATATAGACCTCTTGGTGTGTTATGTTCTGCAGGTGCTAAACTTAAAATATTTATGTTTTCTGTAGTTATTGGTTCATTAGTTAACATAGTATCTAAATTCCCTGCTGCAATGTTGTCAGAAGTGTCATTACAAGGTGGTATATTTGGTGTTGTATATCCCCAATACGGATTAATGGTAACTCCATATTCTTTGAACATACTGCTAGTAGTTGCTAAATATAGAGCAGCATGTTTTACTTTATTTGGGCGAACATTTTCGAAATGAGTATACGATTTATGACTTAATTTTCTTTTTAATTTAATGGGAATTGTCATGTTATCATTTATTTGCCTTGGTAAAACAGTAACAGTTGTCATAACATCTGCAGGTACATTAACTACTGCACCTGAGAGAGATTTTTGGAACCCACGTGGTAGTGTTCTAATTTGTAAAAAAGGGATTCTTGGTGCTACTAATCTTTCTTCTAAATTATGCAAGTGTAAGGCTGCTGGGATATCTGGAAATGACATCCCATTATAAATCGAACAAGGTGGTATTTTGTTCTTAGTAATATAGCTGTAACATGTTTTACATATCTCATCTGTTTGGAATTTACTAATGTTACATGCTATGAATTTAGTTTTTTTCCTAATATTGTTTGTTTTTAGCAAATTTTGTTTATGCCATAATTGATTGCAAATCGTGCAAGCATACTCTGGACCATAGGTTATTTGGGCCTGAAAGCTACTATTTATGCTATTTGTTGTTTGTAACCTTATATTAATATCAGTGTTATGTGTATTATCTTGTTCTTGCGTACGCTTTCTTTTTTTGCTATTTCGCTGAACTGCTATTCTACTAGTTTGTAATTCATCATTAGGTCTAAATGTGTCTGTTAGCACATTGGTATTACTATTAGTTACGTTAGAATTTAAATTTGCTTGGCTATTGCTGTTTACTGTGTTTATACTTGCATCTTCTACTTGTACGTCTGTTGTTGGCATACGTGTTAATGCATTAGCAGATATGTTTGTTTTATGGACATATATGTTTTTTTTAGACTTCATTCTACCTTTGCTGTGGTTTTTTAGCGTTGACTTAAGTGACGCTTTGGTAATTGTGATTATTTTAACTGGAGTTAATTGTAAAGTAACACTCTGTGAATGCGTTAGTTTTTCTTTATCAGCAAACTTTTTAATGTATTCTATCAGTCCATCAATAGATTCAATTTGTATAGCAATACATGTTCCATTAGGATGAGGTATCGCATTTTTATCTTGGCTATGTGAATCAAATATAAAATATGCATGGATAGTTTTAAATACTGAAATTGCATATTTTTCTATACATATTAATCCACCAGTTTCTACATTAATTGTTGAAGTTAATGTTGAAAGAAATTTGGCATTTATAATCTGTTCTTTTTCAGTTACTTTGCTCTTAAAGCATTTTTTGAGCTTAATAGAATATATTATGCGATTGTGCCATATGTAATTTGGTAAATTTTGTTGTTGTTCACAAATATCTTTATTAAGCGAGTGCATTTCTGTATATAAAGCATCTCCAAGATCCATAATATATTGCAAATCTAAACTATTCCAAGTAGGTACTGGTTTACAGTAGTTATGGATAATAGCAAATATACTATTTGTTAGAGATTGTGAATTTGGTGATATGTTACTAATATTGGTCTCTTCTTGCTGTTTTTGTGTGACATTTAAAGTATGTGTTTGTTGTGGAGCTTGTGTTAAAATATTAGCATCTATGTCGATATTGCCTGTGTTTGTTACTTTTTTGGGCAATATGCTATTGGGCATACTTTCTGGGACTATTAATGTATTACTTCCAGTAATACGGCTATTTGTATGATGGCTATTATCTGTATATGTGCTGGTATGTAAATTACTTTCTGATGTTGTATGTTGTTTGGAATTTATGTTTATGCTATTGTGCGTACGTGTTTTCTTAACTTTATTTGCATATGTGTTAGCAGTAGTACTATTCTGTGGTGTACTATTATATTGTGGTATACTTAGGTTACTGCTATTAGTTGTAGACAGTGTTTTAGGTGTTGTTGTAGGAGTAGAAAGTGTATTTGGATATGTTGTAGTACTAATAGTATTATCTAATGATGTTGATGGCTGTTCTAAATTCGACAAAAGGCTGGTTTTAGATATCTGAATGATGTTTTTGGCTGCTTGTATACATGTTTGAAATGCGTGTGAAAAAATTGTTACATGCTTCAGTAGAATGCACATAAATATATTTAAGTGGTACTGTATTCCTATTTTTTTCATTACTCAGTATTGCTTTTTGTAGCATATCGTTTTTAATTGTACTTATATCTATAGGAGTTAATTCATATACTACACAATTAGCATTCGGCCCCTTAAGACTATGTGCAAGATTTGTAATATAGTCTATAAGTTCATCAAATGGCATTTGTATAGTAATACATGTGCCATTTGGGTGAGGCAATCCTGTGTTATCGCGGCTATGTGAATCAAATACAAAATATGAATTGTTATTGTTTACAATGGATATAACATAAATATCCATGCAAATTAAAACACCCGAATGCAAATCTAGTGCAGCTTTTAATGCTGTTTGCATATCTGGGGAAGATGGGTCAAGATGTGTTAATATGTCCCCATATGAAGGTTCCTTAAGTTTAAGTGCATAGATAGATTTATTGAGTTGTATAAAATTAGGTAATTTGTCTGGATGCATAAGCGGTTCTTTATTATTAGAATGCATATCTTTATATAAAGCATCACCTAAGTCCATAATGTAATGTAAATCTTCTATAGTCCATGTATTTGCAACTTTACAATAGTTGTGTATAATTGCAAATGTGCTGTTTGGCAAACATTGTTTGCCTCTTGAATTACCTGAAAATCTAACATTACCCTGATGATAATCTGCCTGCAGTATCCTTTTCATATTTATTGTAATATAGGAAGTTTGTTATAAAATTGTTGTAAAAAAAGTATATTGGGTATGTTATAGTTGTATACTGTACTTAATATATAGCTATATCTATATACATATCTATCTTTATTATTACATTAATATAGAGTGAATTTCTTTTTACATATATATAGAGATAGATATATATGTAAATGCTAATTTTTGGATATTTCTTAAACTATTTATTCCCTAGGTGTGTAGAGAAATAAAATATTAAGTAACTTTTTTAAAGATGGTGCCTTGAAAAGGAATTAGCAAGATATGGTGTTAGCAAAAATATTTGTATGTGTTTTTTAAATTTTTTTTATTATCAATCGATTCGATTCGATTAGCTTTATTCGATTTTGGAATATAAAAATCATAAAAGCAACAATACATATATATACACCATTACATTTCATTTCACAATAAATAACATTGTATTAATATAGAATTAAATCATTGGAGTAAATCAGCTAATCATTGAGTTCATTACGAAGTAAGTCAAATCGATTGGAAGTCTGAGAATTATAGCCCCTCACTCCGAGGCCGCTTCTACCCATCGAAAGTTCAGTCTCTACATTTGATCTTGATTGGGGGAGGTGTGATGCTCTAGGGTAAAAATCGCACAGTTCCCAGGTATGTATAGGGCCGTATCCTATTTGTGGCTGCCTGGTTTGAAGATATGGGACGACGCAATTATTTCTAAAATTTATTAATACCAGGTCACTAGGTATATCTTTTCGAAGGGGACCTAGCCAGCTCACCCTTCTAACACTTCGTATTCTTCCATCAATGTCAGGTGGCAAGGGTCTATTTTTTGTTAACCAGAACACAACCTTGTTTCTTAGGTCCTGTTGTCTTTCAGTTTTTCCGTTTGTAAGTGCTGGCACTCCAGAGAGGACACACACAAACGGAGCAGCCTCCGGCGGTAAGTGTATGTGGTTAGTTTTTCGTGACATATTCCCTAGGTTAGGAAGTGACCCTTTATGGAGTGTGGGTTCTTTGTTGAGCCCTACTCTGGTGGAGGAGCTCTGTGCTATTGTGGATTTTATGGTTACGTTCGGGGTGTTTGAAGATAACATATGTGAGGCTATTGGTTGATTTTGGTCAATTTTACTTTGTGGAGATGTTATAGGCACTTCAGTGGTACAAAAGGGGGTGGTGATGGACGGAGCATCCGAACCAATCAAACACTCACACCCAGTCAAAAGATCTGGGTTTGACCCATCACCGTTCTTTAGCCCACTCTGCCACCCCAGTTCAAACATGGCTATATGCAAATCAGTCTGACCCTGTGCCTCATGGGAACAGTCCAGCCCGAACTGCCAAGCCATGCCTTCCCTGGACCGGAAACAAGCCTCCGAGGACCGGTTTCTGGCATTACAGCCGTCCTCAGCCCGGCTTGCTTGAATCCAGTGGCAAAGTGAGCAAGGGACTCACGTCTGAGCATACCCTGCCACACTTATGGCGGCCAAAAGCGGTACAAAAGGAGGTGGTGATGGACGGAGCATCCGAACCAATCAAACACCCACACCCAGTCAAAAGATCTGGGTTTGACCCATCACCATTCTTTAGCCTACTCTGCCACCCCAGTTCAAACATGGCTATATGCAAATCAGTCTGACCCTGTGCCTCATGGGAACAGTCCCAACAGTGCCACTTGATAAAGGCTTCACGCCGAAACGCGTCGTCTTTGTTTGGAGAGTGCACATTAAACACTAATTGTGCCTGGACCTGTCTGGTGTGCCGTTTTTCCTTTGAAACCGAAAGTGGAGGTGATTGGGGAATCGTGAGTGAATTCTAACGTGGCGACTGCGGCCACCCACGGCATCAGCGTTGTGAGGCTGAGGATCGCTGAATGCAGTGGTTTTTGGGAGATATATATATATATATATCCGAAGTTGGTCTCTGCTATGGTTGGATTTATTAACGGCTTGACCCAGGTCGTGGAAGGTGCCCACTGCCTCTCACAGCAGGTCCGTGGTGGTATTTACAAGTCCTGCCTTTCTTAGGACAGATTTAAACTGGCTCCTTTGCAGATGGGAGTCTGTTTACAGCTCTATTGGCAGCAAACAAAGCGGGGCAGAGACTTTCATGAATGTTTGCCTAATTTAATTAAGGACATTTTTGACTGGGGAACATGCACCCACTGGGGTTTCAAATGGTGCACACTACATCACCCAGAATGCCATGAGGCCACGCCCAGTGGGGCGGGAGTGATTATTTATCAACAGTCTGCGCCAAAAAATGCTTTCCCCTCGTCAATTCCTAAAAGCCACTGAAGAAAGGAGGAATCTCTTGAAACGCGTCTGGCAAGATGGAAAGAAGGACTGCCTTCGTGAAATATTCTCTGCTGGCATGCTGTCAATAAATCAAGTTTGAGCTGGAATTCTCTTCCGTGTGGTTCCTTCCGAAGTTGGTCTCTGCTATGGTTGGATTTATTAACGGCTTGACCCAGGTCGTGGAAGGTGCCCACTGCCTCTCACAGCAGGTCCGTGGTGGTATTTACAAGTGCTGCCTTTCTTAGGACGGATTTAAACTGGCTCCTTTGCAGATGGGAGTCTGTTTACAGCTCTATTGGCAGCAAACAAAGCGGGGCAGAGACTTTCATGAATGTTTGCCTAATTTAATTAAGGACATTTTTGACTGGGGAACATGCACCCACTGGGGTTTCAAATGGTGCACACTACATCACCCAGAATGCCGTGAGGCCACGCCCAGTGGGGCGGGAGTGATTATTTATCAACAGTCTGCGCCAAAAAACGCTTTCCCCTCGTCAATTCCTAAAAGCCACTGAAGAAAGGAGGAATCTCTTGAAACGCGTCTGGCAAGATGGAAAGAAGGACTGCCTTCGTGAAATATTCTCTGCTGGCATGCTGTCAATAAATCAAGTTTGAGCTGGAATTCTCTTCCGTGTGGTTCCTTCCGAAGTTGGTCTCTGCTATGGTTGGATTTATTAACGGCTTGACCCAGGTCGTGGAAGGTGCCCACTGCCTCTCACAGCAGGTCCGTGGTGGTATTTACAAGTGCTGCCTTTCTTAGGACGGATTTAAACTGGCTCCTTTGCAGATGGGA
Source organism: Lissotriton helveticus (assembly GCF_964261635.1). Classification (NCBI taxonomy): domain Eukaryota; kingdom Metazoa; phylum Chordata; class Amphibia; order Caudata; family Salamandridae; genus Lissotriton; species Lissotriton helveticus. Next base: position 85,005 of record NW_027612062.1, read on the forward strand.
GTCTGTTTACAGCTCTATTGGCAGCAAACAAAGCGGGGCAGAGACTTTCATGAATGTTTGCCTAATTTAATTAAGGACATTTTTGACTGGGGAACATGCACCCACTGGGGTTTCAAATGGTGCACACTACATCACCCAGAATGCCGTGAGGCCACGCCCAGTGGGGCGGGAGTGATTATTTATCAACAGTCTGCGCCAAAAAACGCTTTCCCCTCGTCAATTCCTAAAAGCCACTGAAGAAAGGAGGAATCTCTTGAAACGCGTCTGGCAAGATGGAAAGAAGGACTGCCTTCGTGAAATATTCTCTGCTGGCATGCTGTCAATAAATCAAGTTTGAGCTGGAATTCTCTTCCGTGTGGTTCCTTCCGAAGTTGGTCTCTGCTATGGTTGGATATATATATATATATATATATATATATATATATATATATATATATATATATATATATATATATATATATATATATATAGATAGAGAGAGATAGAGAGAGATATAGATTGAGACATAGATATTGGTTAAAAGTTTTTTTAGTAATGCAACTTATAGTTAAATGTTTGTTATTGTTACCTTAGGCATCCTAAGCTGTAATCTTGTAAGTACTGTTTTTATAAGCGCAATACTCGTTCTATTGTTTTTTATTATATCTATTTTTACAGTAAGTATGATATTTTATTCACCTATATAACTATATATATATATATATATATATATATATATATATATATATATATATATATATATATATATATATATATTAACGCTCCAAAACCCTTCCCACTCCTGGAAAAAGAATATGACAGCACTCGAGGATGAAGATTACAAACGCGCTAGATTTTATTTAGCGGAGGGGTGCACACAGACGCGTTTCGGCGGTCTGCCTTCGTCAGTGTGTGATGCACTGTGTTTGTTTCCGACATTGATTTAAACAAGACATAATCACTCCCACTTCCAGTCAGGCATGGACATAAACAAGGGGACTTACGCTTCGCAATGGACAATGCGGCCATCTTGTAGTGTGTGATATATACAACACAAAGTCGCAAATTGCGTGGTAAAGCCCACAGATGGGCAATCGCATTATTCCATGCGCGGCGTTTCAAGAATAAAACGTCATGAGATAGACATAAACCATACAGCCGTGGATCGGCTAATGTCCCCATATACAATATATAGTCCATATCACCTGTACACCAAAAAAGAAGAAATAAATCACTTCCTAACCAACAGCCAAATAATGGACCTAGCTGAAAAGGTGTGGAAATGATAAGATATACATGGAGTGAGATGCGTCGCATGCAACAACAGAAAGACATGTACAATTGTTCACAACCTATAGATAATGTTTCATATAGAGATTTGTAAGATGAGTCCATAATGGAGCATATGTGATTAAAGTGCATCTTATATACAGTGGAAAGCTAGATATGTGGGAGACTCCTATGTTATACCCATACGTTATTCCCAATCAAATTTCAATTCATTCGATCTGGATCACACAGTATTTACGATATTTCTTAGATTCATAGTAGGAAAATGTACAAGAAAGCAGGTACTGTGAGTCAAATAACTATATAAAGAGTCTCTCACACAATTGATATATACACGACAAAAAATCAGAAAATCAGATAGAAGCTTCAGAGCTATTATGTACATTGGTATACAATTGTTCCATATATGATGATGTTGGGAAGTTCTAATTACATTTTGCTAAGATGGACTATCATCTTGGAATTATTTATACCAAATGTTGTTCTCTACTCATTTCCCTAGATGGAAAGCCATCTCCTCCCCACTGTTGAGACCTTTGGGATGTTTCGTACACAGATCTATGATATAACGGGACTCAAGTCTCCTTAATCTGCGTAAGCGGTCACCTCCACGTATATTCGGGGGTACAGTATCGAGGCCGAAATACTGAAGCTTATTCCGGTCTCGACTGTGGGCCTCCGCAAAGTGACGAGCCACCGGATAGGTCTGATCTGTTTTATCGATGGCTCGCATATGCTCTAATATTCTGAGCTTGATCTCCTTGATAGTGCTCCCAATATAGCGTAAGCCACAGGGGCACTGTATGCAATAGACGGCATATTGTGTGCTGCAGGTAATGAATTTGTTTATATACATTTTCCTGCCAGTTTCTGTTAGTACATAGGAGAGGACACGTTTACTGCCTGCGCACGCTTTGCAGCGGCCGCAGGGGTAAAAACCTCGTTGCTCCCTTAAAGTGTTAGTTCTATGGGGCACTTTGTCTAGATGACTGCGCACTAGTATGTCGCCTAGAGATCTAGCTTTGCTGAAGGTTAGGAGTGGCTGAGTTGGGAGATCTTCTTTAAGCACACTATCGGTGGAAAGAATATGCCAATTCTTCCGTAGCATTGCTCTGAAGCTATCCGCTCCTGATGAATAGGGAGTTATAACTCTGAATTGGCCCTTCTTATCACCTGGCAAGCCTCTTCGGTTGACCTGTTCAGGATTACTGGTCAGAAGGGACTGTCTCTCTATTCCCCTGACTCTATTGAGAGTGTTGTTAAGTATTTTCTCCCCATACCCCCTAGCTCTAAATCGGGATATGCATTCCGAAGCAGCCGCTTCGAAATCAGAGGGTTTGGAACAGTTCCTGCGCAGTCTCAGCAGTTCCCCGTAGGGGATACTGTTGATTAGTTGGGGTGGATGGCTGCTGCTGGCATGCAGTGTGGAATTGCCAGCAGTTTGTTTTCTAAAGAGGTTCGTGTGGAGGTGTCCGTCTTCTATTTGAAAACTAGACCATGTACACCGGGTTTTGTGTACTGGAACTCTAAAGTAAGCTAGACGTTGCTGTCTGATAGATTAACTTACACTAAAACAGCGTAATTTGAATTTTTTATTTGTTTATTTATATTTTTATTGATTTTCTTCCTCTAATTTTTTCTCTTTTTTTCTCCTCTGTACAAAAAGTGCATTGATATATTTTCATTTCATCACTATTTGACAATCATACATTTATATCATAAAAATTACAATCAATTTTGTTAAAAAAACAATTCAAAGAAGATAACAGTTTATATATGGATATACATCAATTAGCAATTTCTGATTTTGAGTTTGTAAATACAGTATCTATTCCCTTCCAACGCGTTTCGGCTTGTGGCCTTCCTCAGGAAATCTGTATTTTTGAATACCGCATGAACTTCATTCTACAATTATGAAAAATATTAGTTTAGTGATTCGAATATGTACTTTCAGAATACAACCAACGTCTAACATATACTTTTTCTCATTTTTAACTATATGTCACTTATGACGTCTAATGGTGTCCCACTAAACAGGGGTCTTTACTTGCTGGGCTGGACTAAACTTCATACATTAGTGTCTAACCATCTCTAAAACTATACATACAGAAACAAAACTTTTACTATTCTCTCATCTGTTAATCCTTAAAACCACAATTTCATGTATATACACTATTTACAACAGTTATTTAAATTCCAATGGTCTTTAATGCTTGCAGATGGGAGCTGAGAATTCAGTTGATATGCGGGCTAATAGATCTAATTTTGTTGGGTATATGAAAAAGAGTGAAGGGAAATTATGTAAAAAATGGACAGCTGGGTAGAGCAGGGGAAAAGTTATGTAACCATCTGATTATGATGAGCAACAAGGTCAGAAGAGCGTACTTGGGAAGTCTAGATTTTATGATTCTTAACTAATAATTACTAGTACTAAGAGGCTTACTTCATGGTAACATTAAGGTAAGATGTATTATACCTGTATTCTGGAGATGGATACTCTGGCTGTAATTGCAATCACGATGGAGCGAGATTCGAGATTCACGCTGTTCTATTTTGACTAAGCCTGTTGGAAAGAGTTTTATATTCATCACCCTCTGAATGCCTGGTATGTAAATTACCTAAACCACATAGTTTTGTACTACAAGTTAATACCTGAATTAAGGACTAGGGCGCTATGATATTCCGTTCCTAATGCAGTAGGGTTTGTTTTCTCTTATCCGTCAGGTATATTAGTGGGTTGTCTATGGAGAGATGATATACATACCTGTGTTAGTGGCCTATTATTATTTAAAGGTTCTAATTATTATAGGCACAACACTGGATAGCGATATGTACATTCTAATCATAAGTTTTTGATTGTGAGTCTTTCCATACCTTAGGGGATGCAATGACCGCGCTCCTATATAGTTGCCTAGATGTATGTACCAAGACTGGCTCCCGTTCGGTTCCTCTTAAAAATTTATAATGTTTGCTGTGGACATAAAATTTAATTCCTCCCATTAATTTCACTACAGTAGGATACTCATCTTTTAATACGCTTTCTACTTGCTACATAGAGGCTCGCCTTAAGTCTTACCTTATATAATGGCGAGCATCCTTATGAGACTAGGTCCTGCAATCAGGCTAGATGGCTCCGCTACGGATGCTTACACCGATCTCATTATGGGCTTTTACTTTTGGCGTCTGTGTTGATGCCGGTTTCCAAAAGGATTCTTCTAAGTCTTTTGCAGTATTTACTGGGGGCATAAAACGTTATATCCTCCCATTAGTTTCACATTAAATGCGCGCTTGTAACTATTAGCATTGTGGGCTAGCTCTAATAGGGGTCCCCTATGGTCTTACCTCGTCTATGTGCGAACCGACGTGAATCCGGGTCCTGCCGTCGAGCCTGGTGACTCCGCTAAACTAGCTTACACCGGCATCCCTTTTAAGCTTGAGTTTTCGCGCCACAGGCGGCAACCCCCTGATTGACTGGCGTAATCTCGCGAGCTCACTGTGTCTCTCCGCCTATCTACGTCATATTGTGCTAGTGTATGCTCGGAGCCTCCATCTTAGAACTGTTAAATTTACATCGGAATAGTGCGAAAACGCTATATTTATAGCAGTTTAAGCCGATATTTGGAGCTCATATTTATTTCTCCTACTTGTTTTATATATCTCGTCTACCTAATGGTATTTTTGATATATCTAATTTATTATTGGTGGGTATTCCGATTTCGATTTTTATGAAGTAATGCAAGTCATTCTCTTGGGACCTTTTCTATTGACATCTACTTATGCCTCTTAAAGTCTAGCCCTTCATAACTCAACTAGTCGTATTATGCTCCTTATTCACAAGGGACCATGGCCAAAGTGATTAGATGGAATGTGCTTTGCAGACGCCATCTTGGAGTGTGTAATTTGCCTTGCAAGGTGATTATCAAAGGTAGAAAGCGCTGCCATCTGCAAACAATCGATATTCAAAACTAGTCAAAAAGTATACAAATTATTAAAAATCAGTAATTCTTCACTCTATTTCTACTCTACATTCATTATTCATAATTTATTATATGTTGTCACAACCTTCACATTTGACTTTATACCTATTCCCAATAAATCAGTTATTATTACAGAATTGCTTGCTCCCATGGTATTTCAGCATTCAGCCCATTTGTGGCTGTTCCCAAAAAGAATATCCAAAATACCTCTCTCATTTTGCGTATCTTGTCTTGGTCTTGTCCAGCTTTGACATGTATTCGTTCTAAAATGAACCATGCCATATTATCTGGTGTGTGATTGTGTTCCACATAGTGGCTCACCATAGGTGCCGTTAACTTCTTGGTCCTGATTGCAGATCTATGTTCTGTCAATCTGACATTCACTGCCCTACCAGTCTGTCCCACCAGGTGTCCGTCTTCTACATATATTTTAAGGTCCAGATAGTCCGCTGCCACCGGACTCACTGTTCCCGAAAAATGTAGATTGATTTGGTTGTTATTTAGTACATTGATGTACTCCTGAGCTGTTTCAAGGTTGCCTTTCCATACAACGAAAAGGTCATCGATATACCGATGCCAACAGATGACCTTACCCTCTCTGCATCCTATTGTACAGCTCCTGGGTACCTGCTCCTCCCACCAGCCCACGAACAAATTCGCGTAGCTGGGGGCAAAGCAGGTACCCATCGCCGTGCCAGACTTCTGGATGTATAACTGTTCCTCGAACAGGAAAATGTTATGTTTTAGACAGAATTCTACGAATTCTAGGATCATTAAATTGTGTCTAGAAAATCGTAGTTGGCGTTGTTCTAGTGCCCATTTCACAGCCTCTAGTCCATGATCATGCTCAATAATTGTGTAGAGGCTAGTGATGTCTAATACCATCAAAACATAATCCTGTTCCCACACCAAGTTATTCAATTTAGTCAAAAAGTCTTTCGTGTCTCGTACATACGAGTCCAGAGTAGACACTAGAGGAAATAAGGTGTGGTCCACAAAGCGAGACATATTCTCTGTAAGGCTCCCAATGGAAGAAATAATCGGGCGGCCAGGTGGGCAGTCACGATTTTTGTGAAGTTTTGGGAGGTGGTAAAAAGTAGGAGTCATAGGGCAAGTAGTGCGTAAGAACAAATGTTCATCTTTACTCAGCATACGTTGATTGTACCACTTAGAGATTAGTTTGTCATATTCTATAATGCTCTGCTGGTAGGTCTCATTAGTGCATTTGATGTAAAAGTTCTCATCTGAGAGTTGCCTTAGTGCTTCCTTCGTGTAGTATTCACGAGTCATTAAAACCACGTTCCCGCCCTTATCAGAGGGCTTCACAATAATTTTCGTGTCCGTCGTTAATCCTTTAAGGGCTAGTCTCTGTTGTTCCGTAATGTTCTGGCGGGGATTTTGTTGAATGATTTTGCGATACTTTAATAGATCCTCGTTCATGGCTTCCGAGAAAACATCTATGGCATCCCAAGGGGATTGGGGAACAAAGGTGGACACTGGTTTGAATCCACTGCTTTCACTCTCTTGTTCAATACCTTGTATTTCCGCTCTCTGGGCGGGATCCAGGTCTGCAAGGTTCTGTGTATGTTCCAGTTCCAGATCACTTAGTATCTCTACTGAGCGTAAGTCTTTATATTATTTTTTGTGACAGAACGATTGTGATCCTACTTTATATATGTATAGTACACTGTTTCACAAATGTTTTGTATTGTTACAGACGGGATATTGCTAAAACTATTTTTTTTGTCTTTGCAACTTTCTTTGCTGATGACTTGCTAAGGAATTCCCAACATATGGTGTTTAGTGAAAAAATATTTATTTGTTGAGTTAAAAGATATTAGTATAGATGTATATTTATCCCTATTTTTTGTGTATATATATATATATATATATATATATATACACGAAGTTGTAGCTGTTCCCAAGCCTCTATTTCGGCGGGCACACGCCAGGGGTAGCCACCCCCTTTAACTCCGACACACTCAATCCGGCGTAATCCCTCCTTCGATAACAGAAAGGAACAACACAGGAGCCGTGGCCTCTGTTCTTGGTGCAGTTTTATTCATTTAGGACGTTGTGTTTGAATAAAACTGCACCAAGAATAGAGGCCACGGCTCCTGTGTTGTTCCTTTCTGTTATCGAAGGAGGGAATATGCCGGATTGAGTGTTTCGGATATATATATATAAAAAAAAAAACCAAAAAAAAAAAATAAAAATATATATATATATATATATATATATAGAGAGAGAGAGAGAGAAAGAGAGAAGTTGTTTACAGTATATTCCAATATAGTCATCAAATGTCATCAGTGATGTCATTTGAGATGTCATCAGTGATGTCACTGACCATGTCATGAATGATGTAATATGTGACATCATCAGCGGTGGATTGCGGGTGCGCGAAATATAGTTAGTACAACTAACTATATAGGAGCAATTTCAATGGTTTTGTATGAGTGAAATGTCCAGCTAACTATAACATCCCTAAAACTTATAGTTTTTGAGTGAATTTTAAAGGTTTTTTAAATGCTAATTCCTAACTATATAAGGCCTGACACCTATGGTTTTTTCAGTGAATTTCAAAGGTTTTTTAAAAGCGAATTCCTAACTATATAAGGCCTGAAACCTATGGTTTTTTCAGTGAATGAGCAAGGTTTTTTAAATGATAATTCCTAACTATATAAGGCCTGAAACCTATGTTTTTTTCAGTGAATTTCAAAGTTTTTTTTAATGCTAATTCCTAACTATATAAGACGTGAAAGCCCACCAGGAATCTACAAGTATGCGCCAGGGGACTGCATTACAGAGAGGTGTAATGAAGCCACACCCCTTTTTACACCTCTCTGCAATGCAGCCCACGTGCATGTTTGAAGAGGGGGAACTAATTCCCCTTGCATACTGGGGGCCCCTGGGGGCTAACTAGCCCACCTTGAACCTCCAGTATGCGCCAGGGGGCTGCATTGCAGAGGTATAATGAGGCTATGCCCCTTGTTACACCTCTCTGCAATGCAGCCCCCTGGCGCGTTTGCAGAGGGGGGACTAATTCCCCTGGCATACTGGGGGTCCCTGGGGGCCAACTAGCCCACCAGGAGCCTCCAGTATGCGCCAGGGGGCTGCATTGCAGAGAGGTGTAATGAGGCCACACCCTTTTTTACACCTCTCTGCAACGCAGTCCCCGTGCATGTTTGAAGAGGTGGAACTAATTCCCCTTGCATACTGGGGGTCCCTGGGGGCCAACTAGCCCACCTGGAACCTCCAGTATGCACCAGGGGGCTGCATTGCACAGAGGTGTAATGAGGCTATGCCTCTTTTTACACCTCTCTGCAACGCAGGCCACTGGCACGTTTGCAGAGGGGGGACTAATTCCCCTTGCATACTGGGGGTCCCTGGGTCATATCTGCCCAAACGCCGAAATTCCGAACGATTGAAAATGACTTTTCTTGAGAAACATTTGGATTTGGATTATCATGTCCTATACTTTGGAATTTTTGAAAGACTGACTTTGAGGATGCTATAAATTACTCAAGTCTGCCCGAATTGTGTGGGTAAAATTGATACCTAGTCACTTTGAATAAGAATGTACTTACGTCTTGTCTAACATTTGGAAGAAATATCTAGTTATATGACAACAGGATACCGACATAACTTGAAGGGAATAAGAACGCCCTGAAGAAGTTCTGTTGTACTGAACGAAACGCGTCAGCTGGCTGTGGTACATAAACTTAAGGAAAATAAAAGCATTTGAATATACACCAAGATTCAGCGCTTCAATAAGGACTCTAAGTGATATGATTTGATTGGACCTATTGTGTAAGTGGTGCTGTGCCAAACTTTGGAATATTCTCCACTACTCTCTAATACTCACTCTCTACTACTCATTCTCTACTACTCTACTACTCTCTACTACTCTCTCTCTACTACTCACTCCCTACTACTCACTATCTACTACTCTCTACTACTCAGTCTCTACTACTCTCTACTCTCTACTGCTCACTCTCTACTACTCTCTCTCTACTACTCACTCTTTACTACTCACTATCTACTACTCTCTACTACTCACTCTCTACTTCTCACTCTCTACTACTCTCTACTACTCACTCTCTACTACTCTCTCTCTACTAATCTCTACCACTCACTCTCTACTACTCACTCTCTACTACTCTCTACTACTCACTCTCTACTACTCTCTCTCTACTACTCTCTACTACTCACTCTACTGCTCACTCTCTACTACTCTCTACTATTCTCTCTCTCTACTACTCACTCTCTACTACTCTCTCTTTACTACTCTCTTCTACTCGCTCTCTACTACTCACTCTACTACTTACTCTCTACTACTCTCTACTACTTACTCTCTACTACTCACTCTCTACTACTCTCTACTACTCACTCTACTATTCACTCTACAGTCTCTACCTCTCTACCTCTACCTCTCTACCTTTACACCTCTACCTCTCTACCTCTCTCTACACGCACACATATACACATATATATATGCATATATATGCCTATGCATTTATGTATGTGTATATATATATATACATACATATATAAACATATATAATCTGCATATCTATATAAATACAAATATAAATGCATGCATACATATACGCATACATATGCATGTTATTTACATGAACGTTTTAAAAACACTAATAAAAGCAAAGCTAAAAAGCCACCTCATTACAAACAGAATGGCATTAACTTAAACAAGGGCGAGATCTATTGCATTTTCAATGCTTGTTTACTTTGGTTCCATCAAGAAGGCATTCAGATGTGTCACACATTTGCCATAAATTCTGAATGTTAGCACTCTAGTTGCTCATTAGATCACTGTAGTAAAGCTACTGCTCACCAGGGAAGTCTGCTGCTAATCATACTTTCTATGGCAAAATGAACCCCCTCATTTTGTTCCTTTTTAAATTAAATGTTTTCAGACTTACCACTTCATTCCAATCAAGATGGCTTCTGGTGTGCCATACTTTTGTCATAAGTAAGACTGTTAGCGCTCTAGTTGTTCTTTAGAACACTCTGGGACATTCTGTCATTGGGCTATACTTGGGCTACATCTGGGTGACATTTGGGCTACATTTGGGCTCTTTTGTCTCTGGTGGCCATCTTGGGAGACTGCATGTCAGAATTTTTTAATGAAATAGAAGAAGATTTGGGAAGTCACTCAAAATGTGCCCTAATTTTTCTTTCTGCAGGACTAATCATACTTTCTATGGCAAAATATACCCCCTCATTTTGTTCCTTTTTAAATTAAATGTTTTAAGAGTTACCACTTTATTCCAATCAAGATGGCTTCAGGTGTGCCATACCTTTGTAATAAGTAGGACTGTTAGCGCTCTAGTTGTTCTTTAGAACACTCTGGGACATTCTGTCATTGGGCTATACTTGGGCTACATCTGGGTGACATTTGGGCTTCATTTGGGCTCTTTTGTCTCTGGTGGCCATCTTGGGAGACTGCATGTCAGAATTTTTTAATGAAATAGAAGAAGATTTGGGAAGTCACTCAAAATGTGCACTAATTTTTCTTTCTGCAGGACTAATCATACTTTCTATGGCAAAATATACCCCCTCATTTTGTTCCTTTTTAAATTAAATGTTTTAAGAGTTACCACTTTATTCCAATCAAGATGGCTTCAGGTGTGCCATACCTTTGTAATAAGTAGGACTGTTAGCGCTCTAGTTGTTCTTTAGAACACTCTAGGAGGCTGCAGTAGAACACAAAGGAATCAACTGTCAGTCTCTGTCCTTGTTGGATGTACATATTTTACTGAGAATGTCAGACTTCATTCTCACATAACTGAAAAAGATAATGTGAATTTACAGAAAATATGCTTTCAGTTTAGCTTATAGATCCCCTTCCAAACCACTGTGGGAAAAGCATGAGATAATAGTTTTCTTTCAAACATGATTCATGATATCCCAGCAGAAGGCTTTTTCACATGTTAAATCCCCTTAGAACATAACACAATTCCTAAAATGAGTATGGTACCATCAACAAATGATTTATAATGTAACTAAAGTCCTAAAACCCTTTATTAACTACAATGCATTTTAATGAGGTGCTATCATGTATATTGGTCCCAAGATGGCTGCCAACACTTCTTGGATGAAGTGCTGACAGCCAATCAGATCTTACGATGAGATGTGTGGTTAGGCTCCGCCCAGATATATGTGTTTTTGAAGTTAATTTTCATAAAAACCACTGGAGCAATTGTCACCAAATATAGCAAAGGCACTTCTGCGTACCAGTCCCTACAATTTTGCCAAGTTTGGTGTAATTCCGTTCAGCGGTTCGGGCTGTAGCCTTGTCAGAACGTCCTATGGAAATGAACATGGGGAAAACACGTTTTGGGACCCCCCTTTTTTCTCAGCCCCCACTTCGCGAATCTCCCTGAAACTTTCAGGGAAGGAGCACAGCGGAGCTGGCCAACATTTTGGAAACTTACACGCAAATTCCTCAACCGGCGCCAAAGTTATTCCCAATAGAATGTTGCGGATTGCCTATGGTAGCTAGGTCGCCAGTAGGTAATATATATATATATATATATATATATATATATATATATAGAGAGAGAGAGAGAGAGAGAGAGAGAGGGAGAGAGAAAGTGAGTTATATTCAGTTTTTTTATTTGTAAACTATACAGACGTTTTGCAAACACCCTTTATTGTTACAAGTACTTAGCTAAACATATTAGTTATGTACTTTTACCTCGATGTTGTTTTGTCAAGGATTTAGCAGCGTGCGATATTGTAAGAAAGAATTGGCAACCTACGAAAAACGAAAACAAACATTAATAATGAGCTAACATAATAGTATAAAGTAAGCATTAGTATTATACGAATTTTTTTTTGTAAATTAAAGTGTTTGTTAAAGAGAAGTTGTATTGTTGAGTAAGTAGTAAAAAATAGTGTAGTTGTGTATGTACTATAGTGTATGTACATAAGCATGTATTAAAGATTGTGTAGTAGAGAGTAGTAAATAGTGTTGAGTAGAGTAACGTGTAAAGAGAGTTTGTGTGGAGACAGACTGTGTAGACATTGTGTAGTATGTGTGTGTGTAGATAGTGTGTGTAGACATTGTGTCTATGCAGAGTATGTGTGGTAAACAGTATGTTAAAGTGTGTGTAGTAAAATATGTATAGCAAAGCGTAATAAGGAATTTTTGGTAAAGACTAGTATAGTATTATTAGTAGAGTTATACAGTATGTTAGAAGTGTAAAAATAGAGAAATAGTAAGTTATAAAAGTGATCAGAAATGTTGGCAATGCTTCATGTAAATAACACCGTAGGAGTTCCATATTTGCTGTTACTTGCATGCTTAATTTTCCATGGCCATGAAAGTATACATATTTTATTGTGCATGCATGTTTACTTTTTTATTAGGAGCTTTTGGCAAAATGTATTTGGGAAATTGTAAAAAGTGAAGAATAAAGTGTGTAAAGAGTGTGTGTGTAGAATGTGTGTGTGAAGAGTGTATGTAAAGAGTGTATTTGTAAATAGTGCATGTGTAGAGAGTGCATGTGTAGAAAGTGCATCTATAGAGTGCATGTGTTGAAAGAGAATAAAAAAAGTGGATGAAGAGTGTGTGTAAAGAATATGAAGTAAAAGTGTGTGTTGGAGAGTATTAGCAGATGTCTAAAGGTGTATTATTAGTGTGGTAATCTAGATATAGAAAGTAAAAAATTGTGAAGAAGTTGACAATGCCTCACGTAAGTGACCCAATAGGAGTTTGCAGATTGGTTCTCACCTGCACTCACTTTCTCATCATTAGCTATTGCCAACTTATAGTGCACCATGCTCTCTGCACCACGCTCTGTGTGTGTACAGTGTGTGTGTGTGTACAGAGTGTGTAGAGATTGTGTGTATAAACAGTGCATGTTTAAAGAGTGAGTTTGTAAAGTGCATGTGTACAGGGTGTGTGTGTACAGGGTGTGTGTGTAGAATACGTGTGTGTACTGGCCGTGTGTGTAGAGGGTATGTGTGTAGAGGGCATGTGTGTAGAGGGCGTGTGTGTATAGGACGTGTGTGTATAGGATGTGTGTGTAGAGGGCATGTGTGTAGAGAGAGCATGCATAGAGAGCATGTGTACAGAGAGCATGTGTACACAGACCATGTTTGTAGAGAGCGTGTGTAGAGAGCATGTGTAGAGAGAGCATGTGTAGAGAGTCTGCATGTGTAGAGAGTGCATCAACAGAGTGCATGTGTTGTAAGAGTGAATGGAAAAAGTGGATGAATGTAAAAAGTGGATGTAAAGAGTGTATGTAAAGAATATGTAGTAAAAGTGTGTGTTGGAGAGTATTAGTAGATGTCTCAGGGTGTATTATTAGTGTTGTAATCTAGATATAGAAAGTAAAAAAGTGTGAAGAAGTTGACAATGCCTCATGTAAGTAACCCAATAGGAGTTTGCAGATTGGTTCTCACCTGCACTCACTTTTTCATCATTAGCTATTGCCAACTTATAGTGCACCATGCTCTCTGCACCACGCTCTCTGTACCACGCTCTTTGCACCATGCTCTTTGCACCATGATCTCGGCACCATACTCTCTGCACCATGCTCTCTGAACCATGCTCTCTGCACTACGCTATCTGCACTACGCTATCTGCACCATGCTCACAAGTGTGGTACAGAGAGTGTGGTACAGAGAGTGTGGTACAGAGAGCGTAATACGGAGAGCGTAATACAGAGAGCGTAATACAGAGAGCGTAATACAGAGAGCGTAATAGAGATAGAGTAATACAGAGAGCGTAATACAGAGAGCATATTACAGAGAGCGTTTACAGAGAGTATATAGGACCCAATAGGAGTTTGCAGATTGGTTCTCACCTGCACTCACTTTTTCATCATTAGCTATTGCCAACTTATAGTGCACCACGCTCTCTGCACCACGCTCTCTGTACCACGCTCTCAGCATCATGCTCTTTGCACCATGCTCTCTGCAGCATGCTCTCTGCACCATGCTCTCTGCCCCATGCTCTTTGCACCATGCTCTCTGCACCATGCTCTCTGCACTACGCTCTCTGCACTACGCTCTCTGCACCGTGCTCACAAGTGTGGTACAGAGAGTGTGGTACAGAGAGTGTGGTACAGAGAGTGTAATACAGAGAACGTAATACAGAGAGCGTAATACAGAGAGCGTAATAGAGAGAGAGTAATACAGAGTGTAATACAAAGAGCGTAATACAGAGAGCATAATACAGAGAGCGTAATACAGAGAGCATAATAGAGATAGAGTAATACAGAGAGCGTAATACAGAGAGCGTATTACAGAGAGCGTTTACAGAGAGTAATACAGAGAGAGTAATACAGAGAGAGTAATACAGAGAGGGCAATACAGAGAACATTTGTAATACAGTGTGTTTTAGAGAGCGTTTCTTAGAGAGCGTGATTTAGAAAGCATGTCTTAGAGAGTATTTGTAGAGTGTGTGTAGAGTGTGTGTGTGTGTGTACACAGTGTGTAGAGATAGTGTGTATAAACAGTGCATGTTTAAAGAGTGTGTTTGTAAAGTGCATGTGTACAGGGTGTGTGTGTACAGGGTGTGTGTGTGTAGAATACGTGTGTGTACAGGCCGTGTGTGTAGAAGGCATGTGTGTAGAGGGCATGTGTGTAGAGGGCATGTGTTTAGAGGGCATGTGTGTAGAGGGCATGTGTGTAGAGGGCGTGTGTGTAGAGGGCGTGTGTGTAGAGGGCATGTGTAGAGAGAGCATGCATAGAGAGCATGTGTAGAGAGAGCCTGTGTACACAGACTATGTGTGTAGAGAGCGTGTGTAGAGAGCATGTGTAGAGAGAGCATGTGTAGGGAGTGTGCATGTGTAGAGAGTGCATCTATGGAGGTTAGTAGAGGTATAAAAGTATATTACAATTGTAATGATATAGATGTAGGAAGTAAAGTCATGGGCAAAGTTGTGAATGTGTTATGTAAATAATACAATTGCAGTTTGGTTTTTACCTGTACTCACATTCTCATTATCAGCTATTGGCAACTTATAGTGCACTATACTCTCTGTACTGCACTCTGTAGACTGGGCTCTTTGCATTAGGCTTGCTGCATTAGCCTCTCTGCACCATGCTCTATGCACTATGCTCCCTGCCTTGTTTCTGTGCAACGTTGTGCATGGACTGGTTTGCCCGGTATGTATGCTGCTCTTTGCATCTTAGAGGTAAGCCATTTTGCCTGTCTTGTTCTTTAGACTATCCCGGCCCATGTTGTCTTCATGCATTATTGTGCATGCATTGCTTAGTTTGGTATGTATGCTGCACGTAAGTAACCCAATTGGAGTTCATATATAAGTTCTCACATGCACTCACTTTCTCACCAACAGCTATTGGCAACTTATGTTGCAGTACACACTCTGCATTATGCTCTCTGCACCATGTTCTGCATTAGGCTTGCTGCATTGGCCTCTCTGCACCATGCTCTATGCACCATGCTCCCTGCCTTGTTTCTCTGCAGCGTTGTGCATGGACTGGTTTGTCCGGTATGTATGCCGTTGTTTGCATCTTAGAGGCAAGCCATTTTGCCTGGCAAAACAATTGGAGGTCATATATAAGTTCTCACATGCACTCACTTTCTCACCAACAGCTATTGGCAACTTATGTTGCAGTACACACTCTGCATTATGCTCTCTGCACCATGTTCTGCATTAGGCTTGCTGCATTGGCCTCTCTGCACCATGCTCTATGCACCATGCTCCCTGCCTTGTTTCTGTGCAGCGTTGTGCATGGACTGGTTTGCCCGGTATGTATGCTGCTGTTTGCATCTTAGAGGTAAGCCATTTTGCCTGGCAAAACAATTGGAGTTCATATATAAGTTCTCACATGCACTCACTTTCTCACTAACAGCTATTGGCAACTTATGTTGCAGTACACATTCTGCATTATGCTACGTTCCTGCATGGACCACTTTGCCCGTCGTGAATGGACAGCTTTGCGTCTTACAGGTAACCCATTTTGTGTTTTTTCTGTGTCCGCCATTTTTTTGTTTGTCTCGTCTGCCCGTGAGGATCGTCTTGCTCTTGTGCGTCGAGCACATGAGGTAACTATCTTACAGGTAAGCCATTTTGTCTTTTTATTGTACTAATGTGTCTTTTTTGTTGACTTTGTAGGTGTGCCCCATGTCCTGGCGTCTCCGTCTACCGTCATGCATGGACCGCTTTGCCTGTCATGCATGTACTGCTTTTCCTGTTATGTATGCTGCAGTCCATGCACTATGGTCTCTGCACCATGTGCTCTGCACCATGCTCTCTGCAGTACTCTTTCTGCACCATGCTCACAAGTGTGGTACAGAGAGTGTGGTACAGAGAGCGTAATACAGAGCGTTATACAGAGAGCGTAATACAGAGAGAGTAATAGAGATAGAGTAATACAGAGAGCGTAATACAAAGAGCGTATTACAGAGAGCGTTTACAGAGAGTAATACATAGAGAGTAATACAGAGAGGGTAGTACAGAGAGGGTAATACAGAGAGGGTAATACAGAGAACATGTGTAATACAGCGTGTTTTAGAGAGTGTTTCTTAGAGAGCATGATTTAGAAAGCATGTTTTTACAGAGTATTTGTAGAGTGTGTGTAGAGTGTGTTTGTGTGTACAGAGTGTGTAGAGATTTTGTGTATAAACAGTGCATGTTTAGAGAATGCGTTTGTAAAGTGCATGTGTACAGGGTGTGTGTGTACAGGGCGTGTGTGTAGAATACGTGTGTGTAGAATACGTGTGTGTACAGGCCGTGTGTGTAGAGGGCATGTGTGTAGAGGGCATGTGTGTAGAGGGCATGTGTGTAGAGGGCATGTGTGTAGAGAGAGCATGCATAGAGAGCATGTGTACAGAGAGCATGTGTACACAGACCATGGGGTCGATTCCGATTCGGGAAAAACCGCTCCGAATAGCCGTTCGGAGCGTTTTTCCCATACGAATCGTACCCTGCACCGTCCCCGTACGTACGACGAAGTACGATTCGGACCAGGAGCCGTACTCCGTACGAGTCGTACAGAGACGGTACGACTCTAATCTCCGTACGATTCTCCCTCGGAACCCGCTGTACGCGACATCTGTACGGTTCGCGGCTGGTTTTTACGACCCAGCAAGTACGATACGTGTCAGGTACGCACCGTACGACCCTCTGTCTACGGGAGCTGAAAACAGCCATAAAAGCAGAGTTCGCGCCGAAACAGATACGGAACGGCCCCCCGGTATGGTGCGTACACCCCATGATCGCAGGGGTACGCACCGTACCCTACGGTGGGTGTACGAGCCGTACCCCCATTGTACGATGGGTGTACGAGCCGTACTCCCATCGTACATGGGGTACGGCTCGTACACCCATTGTACAATGGGGGTACGGCTCGTACACCCATCGTACGATGGGGGTACGGCTCGTACACCCATCGCACGATGGGGGTACGGCTCGTACACCCATCGTACCATGGTGGTACGGCTCGTGCACCCATCGTACAATGGGGGTACGGCTCGTACACCCCATGATCGCAGGGGTGCAGTGCGTACCCCTGCGATCATGGGGTGTACGGACCGTACGATGTGTATGTGTTTGTGTGCTTTTTTCGTACGACTCGCCCTTACCTGACGTGGACCGTATGAATTGCGTCTCCATACCCCGGTCCGGATCGTACTCGTCGGGTCGTACGGCATGTGTACAAGTCGTACGGCATGTGTACGAGTCGTACGGTTCATGGTTTCAGCCTTGCAATACGTACGGATCGCGACGATTCGGACGGATTCACGGAATACGGATCGTACTTCGTGACTCGGACGGACGGGTACGATTCGTACGGAGAGGGCTCCGGATACAAATCGTACGGACGTTTTTTTCCCCGAATCGGAATCGACCCCAAAGTGTGTAGAGAGCGTGTGTAAAGAGCATGTGTAGAGAGAGGATGTGTAGAGAGTCTGCATGTGTAGAGAGTGCATCTATAGAGTGCATGTGTTGTAAGAGTGATAATACAGAGAGCATAATACAGAGAGAGTAATAGAGATAGAGTAATACAGAGAGCGTAATACAGAGAGCGTATTACAAAGAGCGTTTACAGAGAGTAATACAGAGAGGGTAATACAGAGAGGGTGATACAGAGAGGGTAATACAGAGAACATATGTAATGCAGCGTGTTTTACAGAGCGTTTCTTAGAGAGGGTTATTTAGAAAGCATGTTTTAGAGAGTATTTGTAGAGTGTGTGTAGAGTGTGTGTAGAGTGTGTTTGTGTGTAGAGTGTGTAGACATTGTGTGTATAAACAGTCCATATTTAAAGAGTGCATTTGTATAGTGCATGTGTACAGGGTGTGTGTGTACAGGGCGTGTGTGTAGAATACGTGTGTGTACAGGCCGTGTGTGTAGAGGGTGTGTGTGTAGAGGGCCTGTGTGTAGAGGGCCTGTGTGTGGAGGGCCTGTGTTTAGAGGGCCTGTGTGTAGAGGGTCTGTGTGTAGAGGACATGTGTGTAGAGAGAGCATGCATAGAGAGCAGGTGTAAAGAAAGCATGTGTACACAGACCATGTGTGTAGAGAGCGTGTGTAGAGAGCATGTGTAGATGGAGCATGTGTAGAGAGTGTGCATGTGTAAAGAGTGCATCTATAGAGTGCATGTGTTGAAAGAGTGAATGGAAAAAGTGGATGTAAAGAGTGTATATAAAGAATATGTAGTAAAAGTGTGTACTAGAGAGTACTAGTAGAGGTATAAAGATGTAGTATTAGTGTGGTAATGTAGATATAGACAGTAAAAAGTTGTGGAAAAGTTGACAGTGCCTCATGTAAGTAACCCACCAGTGTGTGTACAAAGTGTGTAGAGATTGTGTGTATAAACACTGCATGTTTAAAGAGTACATGTGTAGAGTGTATGTGTACAGGGTGTGTGTATACAGGGCGTGTGTGTAGAGGGCGTGTGTGGAGAGCATGTGTAGAGAGCATGTGTAGAGAGAGCGTGTGTTGAGAGAGCATGTGTAGAAAGAGCATGTGTAGAAAGAGCATGTGTAGAGAGCATGTGTAGAGAGAGCATGTGTTGAGAGAGCATGTGTAGAGAGAGTGTATGTAGAGTGTGTGTGTAGAGTATGTGTGTAGAGTATGTGTGTAAAGAGCTTGTAAGTGTTGTGTATAATGTGTAGTATAATGTATGCAGTAAAGGATGCATAGTATTTATTTATTTATTACTGCCATTTATAGAGCGCGTACAATTACCCTTGGGCGTCTCGGCGCTAGTACAGACTTACCTTACACAGCAAGTAACACAAGGAAGAAGGCATGAAGTAAAATAAACAAGCATTGTTTAGTATGAACGTACCGTGTTCTATTAACGAACTTTAAAGATGTATAGTCGATGGTGCAATTGTAGCAAATGGCTGGAGTTTTTTTTCCCCTGTGTAAGTAAATGATACTGTTAGAACAAGTAATGGGAAAACAAAGACTTTAACTTATCGTCGTGCACGATGTATCTAATTTGGTACTGCAGCACGCACATAATATTTTTGTTCCTAATTTTAAGTTGCACATAACACATACAAATTATTTACACGCACTTTAAAGTAGGCAAGCCTGCTATTAATCTGCATTACGGTACAGCGTGTTTGCGAGGTAATTCCAACAGATTCACAATAAGGAACAAAAAGGACTTTAACACCTTGCGCGCTGCGGGTTTTCCCGCTGTGCGCTGACATTTGCGAAAAGCCACGTTACAGCTCAGCTCGTCATGAGCGTACGACAGGCGTAACTCATGAGGAGCGTCATGAGCGTGGAAGGGGTTAAGAAGGCATGCTTAAAACTCGCTAAATTTTATATTCAGCACAATTAAAATATAAAGTCTACGTACTCTTACTGCTTGGTATGTGCGTATAAAAACATAGACATCTGTGCACAGAAATCTGTGCACGTAAGAAGCGCTGCTAAAAAGAAATTTCTCTGTGAAAAGTGCACGCAAATAAACAACATATTTACACAG